>NC_056726.1:1170231697-1170459857 GCF_019279795.1 Protopterus annectens
AGGCTTTGTCCAGATTTCTTGCACTAAGAGGTTGGCAGCTATGTCTAGATGTGTTATATAATCATTGTTCTCATTGCTTGAGTCTGGTTGTGTGATGCTTAGAGTGAATGTATTTAGAAGTCGCTGCTCTTACACTCAAACATTTTAATATATCTGGGGAAGCACTGTTACGTGAAAGCTTATATTTATTGAGTACAATTCTTGTTTGTGGTGTCCTTGAGCCATGAGTTGTTTGTTATATGAGGAGAGTTTGAAGTTTTCAAAGAACAAGAAAAATGACAAATTGTATTGATGACAGTGAGGCCAGAAATATAATAACTAGAGAACAGAAGGATGATATAGAATGGAGAGGAGACATGGTGAGAATTAATAATTTACAAACATACAGGAAGGTCAGAATAGCCCATGACTGCAGAAGACCCAAACTTAAATTGATGAAAGCCCGAAGAAAAGTCAGGGATCAGTATCTGGGGATAGACACACTGATGCAGAAGTGACTTCATTTTCAGGGACTGTTCATTCTAAGCAAATGCGTTTTCGATTGAATAGGTTAAAGGACAGGACTGCTGCAACATCTTTTTAATTCACTATAATTCAATGCGTTATGTTTTACAATGGTAAAGATTTTTATATTCCTTTCTTTTGTATTATTACTATGATGTTTTATTTATTATGTGTTATATGTTATAGTCTTATTTCATCAATGATAAATATATATATATATATATATATATATATATATATATATATATATTTTTTTTTTTTTTTTTTTTCAGCATGGCCAAAGTGGCATGTACAGTACTAATATCTATTAAGACACGGCAAGGAGCATAAGTCACAGGAGGGTGCAAGCAGTGGTAGCACTATGATTTCCTGGAGACAGTCACTGCAATAAAATACTACAAGAGTTTGACCCTGTCCTAATGGAGGGGAGAGAGACTACTGCAAGAGAGGTGCAGCATCAGACATAACTATCGTTAATCCTGTAGTGGTTTAAAGGGTGCAATATTGGCCAGATAGTACACTGCAGTTAGGGCATTTGGAAGGCCAACTTTTCATGTACCACTGGTCAGAGATTACTTGGACTGGGGAGAGGATCAAGGAAACAAGCAGATGATAGTGTTCAATGATATCCCAGTAGATGTTTTAATTGGAGGTTGTTTTGATAATGCAGCACTTTGTGTGCATGTGATTACATACAGCTGGACATGGAGGCAAGTATGTGAGGAAGGCAGAGGGAGGGGACTAAGTTACTTCCTACAAGGCTGAATATATCACTATTTAAGAGGTGCTGATTGGTACCAGCATGTCTGAATCTAAGCTACAGCTGTTGAAAGGTAATGTCCTTCTCTTAGAATGGGATATTTCAACAAGAGAGTTAGGTGATAGTGGCAAGCCTGAATTTGAGGAATCACTGTCATAAGATACCAGACTTCCTTTAGAGGGAGAACAGAAAATAGTGGATATAGGTTCATAGGTAAGTACTTGGTTAGCTGCCCTTGTGAGCCATTTTAAGCCTAGCCAATTTCCCTTCCAAAGGTAAGAATCAAAGCATGTACCTTGTGTCTACTAGGGCCGGTCTCACACAAAGAGAATACCTACATAGTGGTGTAGCAAAAATGTTCTCATTTAACTACTGTGGAAATAAGACATGACTACACATTCACTTATGAGATGAGACCAAGCAGTTACTTTTTAGATCTTACTGACCTTGATTATTTAACAAACCGTAAGCAGGGAAACAAGCGAGGTTGTTGCCCAAGCAATGATGTAACAAAACACAGTTAACAGCCTTTTAGCATCAAACTGATTTTATAATAATTTCAAAATATTAATGACTTTTAATTATACAATATATGTGCTTCATCATACATTATACCCATATTATTCATGTCTGAAATTAATGTATGCAACATATCACTGTGGTCTCTGCTGTGCTTCTCTACGGCCCAGACAGTTAATTAAAATAACACGACAATGAAAGCCTTGGTTACATAGCAGAACATGACCCGCCCAGCTCCCGGTAGCAGGAGATGTAAGATTGGCAACAATGAAAGCCTTGGTTACATAGCCGAACATGACCCGCCCAGCTCCCGGTAGCAGGAGATGTAAGACTGATGACAATGAAAGCCTTGGTTACGTAGCCGAACATGACCCGCCAAGCTCCCAGTAGCAGGAGATGTAAGACTGAATGAGTAGTGCCCTCTTTATTAAAGTAAACAAAGGGCACTTGGGAAAATCGTAACTCATCAGTATGACTGCTATCAGGTTCCTGTTACACACTTTACCTCACCATAAGGCAATGCACCAGAGTATGGCAACAAACTCCTTCCCAAAAGCTCCCCTTCATCACTAATTTGAAGCTACAGAGATACAAAATTACTGAAGGTCATACAATATGCTCAGGGTCATACAATCATGTCAGGATAGTGACTGAATTTTACAGATCTTTATTATCAGTACTGTGGTCTGACCTTGTAGCACAGCGTCTCGTGGAGACAGAACAGGCCCCACTTAGCAGGCAGCCTCATTTCTTTAAAACATACATTATTTTGGAAATGTTCTTTTAATTCTTGAATATATTTTAGAAAGATGTCTGCACCTTTAGGAGGTACAACACTGCCACAAACAGTGGCTCCAATTGTCATTTTTCAGATGTTTAAAGGCACAAAGAAATTGTGAATATTCCAGAGTCCATTCCTGATTAGCTATATATAGTAGGGCATGGGTTACACATAGTTTGGTTGACTTGCTTTGCTAGCAGTGTATTTTGCTGAGTAATTCTTGTCCTTTTTTGGGCAATTACAGCACAGGAGGCCCCCTCCAATCAGAAACAGTGCAGCACCTGCCCAGCCAATGAAGAGTGAAGCTCCCAGCTCCCTCTTATTGGCTGCAGGCACTAACTGGTTGTAGAAATCGTGGATGACAACATTTGCAGTCCAGCAGACTGGGATAAGCAGAAGTACACCAGACACGACAAAGATAATCCCTGCCACTATGCAGATCTTGGCCTTGGTGTTCTTATCTTCCTCACAGTTGATACAGTTCCCTCCAGCAATGGCGACAAAGACTCCAATGATGGCTAAAATAATGACCACAATGGTCAGAGCACGGGCTGCTTGAAGGTCTTGTGGCAAATTTAACATAGAATCATACATCTTGCATTGCATCTGTCCTGTGCTCTGTACTACACAGTTCATCCTTAGGCCTTCCCAGATTGTCTGAGCAGTCACTATGCTTTGGCCAATGAAAGCAGTGACCTTCCACATGGGTAATGCACAGCATGCAATAGCGCCAATCCAACCAATCACTGACAGAGCCATGCCAAGGATCTGCAAACCAGCTGATGCCATTTTGTGTGATGAACACGACCTCTACTTAACTAAAATGGAAATGGAATACCTTATGGGCATAAAAAAGGTAGCTTCTTTGCAGTTTCGAATCACTGCTTTAGCTGAATCATTTCTCTCACATACTCACATATATATTTTATATAACTTTAGGGAAATAGCCAAGCACACTCCTGATCCTCAAGGGTAGGGATAGTCCATATACTGGGATAAAGGGTTATTGTACTGAGGGTGGACTACTGAAGGAGAGTCAGAGACAAAAGTGATACAACAGATGGTAGTAGCAACAGCCTACTAATGGACACTTCTAGCTACAGCCCATAATATTCCATATCAGACCATATGGGAATCAAACATACAAAAAGATAAAGATAAAGCTGCTTTGATGCATTTGCTCATTATTGGGCAACCATTTCTGAGAGTTTCTATGGCTATTGTAGGGTAGCTTACTACCCCAAGTTCCACAGGTAAGAGGTATATCCTGGTGGTGATGGTGGACTATTCTGACAGATACCCTGAGGCATTGTGGCTCTGTCCCCCACTGACGCAGAGAAGGTGGCAAATGCTCTTAGACTTTTTTCAGTGGGGTAGATCTTCCCAAGAGAAATATCGAAGGATTTATGTGCCAATTTCATGTCATTCTTATTATCCTGTTTGTGAAGCATTGCGTGATAAAGCATTTCAAGACTACCCCCGCCACCCTTAGACCTATCACGTTTTGATTAGGTTTAATGCTACACTAAAGACCATGCTGGCTGCATTCATAAACCAGCTCAAATGTGAGTGGGAGAAATGCCTAGCCCATCTCTTTTTTTTATATATAGTGGTGTTCCAAGAAGCCTGAGCATTTTCACCCTTTGAGTTGCTGTATGGTCACGTGGTGAGGAGGTCCCTCAATTTAAGGTCTGATGAGTGGGAAGGTGCCTGTTATTCCCACAAGGAATCTCTAGCAGAATATGTACTAAACCTCAAGACTAGGCTTAGGGAGTTTATGGGTATGGCACAAAAACAGCCAGCACAAGCACAACAGCAGTAAAAGGTCAGCCAGGGATGGACAGTATTCAGATAGGTAGAAAGTGATGACACTTATTCCTCTTTGGCACAATAAACTGCAGCAGAATGTGATGGTCCATTCTCTGTTGTAAAAAATGTAAGTGATGTTAACCTCATAGCTATGTTGTCGGCCATAAGGTGGAAGCACAGACTCTACCATCTTAACATAATGAAGCCTTATCTTGATGGAGAAACACTGGCACTAAATATCTGCAATAGATTCCAAGAGGAAACAGACAGGGATATTGATCTTATGAGTATGGTTTGGTCTGTGACCTCAGTAGACAGGGTAGTCCTTTTACTGTAGAAATCTCCTACCCACGTTCAGGAGATCTGGGTAGCACTACAACAGTTTGGGAACATGAAAATGTCTACTGGTATTTCAGGGTACACCCACCTCATGAACACATGGTCCCATTGTCCCATCAAAAGGGGCCCTTCTAGGATACCTAATCAAATTAAGCAACATTTGAGAAAGGAATGTCAGCAGATGTTGAAGCTGTTGGTAATCCAGGAACCTAAAAGTCATTTGGCCTCACCACTGATGCTGGTGCCAAAGAAATGTAGTATCACCAGTTTATGTGTAGACTACAACAATGAACAGTCACACAATGACAGATGCTTATCCTGTCTCCAAGAAAGAAGAAGCCTTAGAGCAGATGGGTGGGGCTAAGTATCTAATTTCTACTGACCTACCAAAGGTTACATGCAGGTACCCTTCACACCTCCAAAAGCAGCAAGGTCATCTTTTGTGATCCCTTTTGCATTATATAAGTGCACCCAGATGCCAATTGATTTGAAGAATGCGCCAGAAACCTTACAAAGGTTGGAAGGTCATATCCTAACAGAACGAGGACTCTATGTTCTTGCTTAATTGGATGATACTGGAATCTAAAGCCAGTCTTGACTCAACATGTTAGGAAGGTCAGTTTTATGTATTAAGACCAACAAGTGTTAGCTTGGAATTTTGCGGAAGTTGCTTCTATGGGTTATAGATTAGATAGTGATAACATCTGATCATTAACCTCCAAGGGGAGACCATTCAGGCATGGCCTACCCCTGCTATAAGAAACAAGTAGGGGCATTCCTAGAGACAGCAGGGTATTATAAAATGATTGCACACTACAACATGACAGTGACTCACCTTGCAGATATTACAGGAAAGAAGACCCAATATGCTTGCATAGACTCCATCCTGTGAGCAGACACTCTGAATATTAAAAAACAGTGGGCCCTTGTGCTACTCAGTCCTGACTGTAGTCCAGAATTAATTGCCTATATAGATGTTTCAGTCCATAGTGGGGGGGGGGACTCTACTTAGTAAAGTACCCTAATGGGAGACGACCACAACATAGTGTATTTCAGCTACAGACTTCATCTCAAGAAGGAATCCACTACAATTGTAGAAAGGGGCTGTCTGAGCATAGTTTGGGCCCTACAAAAACATCAGTCCTACCTTTTATATCAGAAAATTCAC
Organism: Protopterus annectens; assembly: GCF_019279795.1. NCBI lineage: Eukaryota > Metazoa > Chordata > Ceratodontiformes > Protopteridae > Protopterus > Protopterus annectens. The sequence continues at coordinate 1,170,237,578 of NC_056726.1, forward strand.
CATGGTTATATACTGAAGTAGTTACACAGAGCACGCAGGGAAAATTAAATGTTTCTTAGATGAGGTTAGCATTCCAGTCCTATAATGAGTGGTAATGCTAAATGTTACTTCAAATGGTCTGTTTAGAAGGGTTTGGGATAGTGTGCCTAAAGCATGCATTCTCATCTCAAGCATTGTTTATTAAGGTGTCTTGAAAAGCCTTGTTTGAGGTCTAGATGAGGATAAGATAAGATGCGATGTTTGATAATAAACCTAGCGCTGTTTTCTGAGTCAGGATGTAACAGATCTATGAGCTGCACATAAGCTTTATAAAAACTGCCACAAGTCGACTAAAATATGTGACTGAATCTTCAATGTGTGTTTTCAGAGGCATGCAAAAGGATGTGAGCATCGGTGACTTTATTCTGTTCAATGTATAAGAAAAGTAAATGTGTTTGTAAATGCAATTCATAACTGCATTCTGCTGGCATATAAAGTAATTACATACATGATAATTTAATGTATAGAACACACATGAAACAGAAACTGTGATTTTTTTTTTTTGGATCTGTGATTAAAGGATTTGCTACTATTCCTGGGCAATAAAGCTAAAAGTTGTAAGAACACAATTAGATGACTCTACAAGGAGAGAGATAGCCAACAGCGGGAAAATAAATTCATTAGCAGGTGCATGAGAAATTCTGCTTAATTGATTCTGTGATTTCTGTGTGGAAAATGTGTTAAGTCAAATATGTGAAGAAATAGACTGTCAATGGGAAGCATGACCTTAAAACTTGTGGTATACAGACTTGTGAATTTGTTTAATGCCTTTATGATTCTGCCTGTGATCCTTCTGGAAATTCAGGGCAGTGAAACTTATCACTCAATAATTAGTTAATTTAAGAGATAAACCGAAGAAGATGTACTTTACACATTTCTCTGCATGTGCAACTGTTAACTGTCCTGCTTAGCTCATTCCTTCTTAAGTATTTTACTTATTTACTAAACTTGTGGCTGAGTATCTGTTTTCATTTTTGTCATCTGATAAGAGGATATTAATTGCTAAAGATAACAAGCTGTTGGCATCCACCTCTAATTGTCTGGACTGCTATGCTACACACTATCATTTGTTGTTATAATTATTTGGCATATTATCAAGTGTGGAACAGTAACTGTGAGTTTCACAGCCAGATAATCTGGAGGTGGTGGTAGTTTACTTTCTGATGCCAATTTGGAAGTCTGTAATATTGGAGAATATTATCAGCCTTCCTTGCAAATTAATGTGTGTGTGTGCGCACGCACGCCTGTGGGGGTATGTGCATACATATACATAGATACATACGTATGTGTGTGCTAGTAAGTACAGTTACTATGAGCAAGTGAACACTGAAATGCAATGAGATAAAGAACGGAGAGAATGAGGTCTAGGGAATAAGGCAAAAGACTTTGATTTGTGGGCTGCGGAGTGTCAAACTTATTTTTGGATGTGAATCGTGTAGGCCCATATTCATGACGACAGTTCCTATTTTCTGCATGTTCCTGAGGCCAACCTGCACTTAACGTGTTTTTTAGTGACTCATAGCTGTGTGTGTTCTTCATGTGTTATACTGTTTAGTACCAGAGGACTGGAGAGACCATATCTCTGGTGACTATAAGAGTTTAGATTTAGATAATATATTTGTGGGCAGTGGAGTAGACGCAAGGACCATATTCCTTTCCCACCATGTCACAGAATCCATGCAGTTTGCTGTGCACCTTACAATAGGTTAATGAAATTCAAGTTAAATAAAGAACAGAATATGCATAATTCAAGTTGTTAACTGAATGAGTGACAGAGAAATACTTTTTTGTCAAATCTATACAAAATTCCCAGTGTGTAATATAGTTTGTGTAGTTTTTTTGAATATGCACAGACACCAAGTCATTTTCAAGCTGCTAGGCCAGTCTTGGTGCAGTCATAATTCATAATTACCCCTTTAGATATATTTAACCCCACATGCAATTCAAGAAATATTTTCTGTGTATATATTATTTTCTTTAACTGTGCACTCCCAACAGATTGAATGACTTTGTTTTCACAATGAACCCACGAAAGGAGCAATGACTGCTGCATCATGGCTTCAGGGTCTGTGGATAATTTCTAACTTCTGGTCACTGTCTATGTGGAATTTGCATGTTCTTTCCATTCTTACATGAGTTTTTCCTGGTACTCTGGGGTAAGTCTACATCCCAAAAGCATTCCAAATCGTTAGTTACACTAAACTAGTCATCTGCTTACTTAATTTACCTCACTGCTGTATTTCAGTTTGTGGTTGATAAGGGTCCATGGAGCAGCCCACTAACTCAGTTAACAAAAAAACAAGCTATGAATAAAGAAATAATAGCTTAAATACAAAACAAAAATAAATTATTTGTCTCTAAAAATACTGCTGTATTAAATGCAGTATAAGTACAGATTATAGAGGCAGAAATGCTGATTTAAGTAGAGAATATTGATAAAAAACTACACATAAGTTAGCTTCAAATACACAGCTCATCAAAGTTTCAACACTGATATGGGGTGCATCTAAATAAAGGCACAATCAAAATGCTTTCAACACCAGGCATTCCTAGCATAGTGGAAACAGTTTCCTCTTTTCAACATTTCTCAGTCAATAACCTTCTCAAATCCTTGTTTCGCAATCCTGTCAAGAAATACACGTAGGTGTTTAATGATGTCATTGTTTCACCATTGCTGGTAGGATCTTTTCCACTCTTTTCTTTAATACAGTTTTGTACTTTTTTATTATTAATTTATAAATCAGGTAAGTCATTGTCGCTTTTCAAGGGAGAATCAAGACAGCAGTCTATTTTGGTGTCTTAGCTAGAGCTGCACAGTATGAAAATGTTGACTGAAGATAGATTCAGACTTACATAGCCTGCACTAATTCTGCTAGTGTTTCTGGAACTTTGAAGCATAACAGTGAGAACAGCACAGGAAAATGCATTCACATACTGGACCCTTAAAATAAGATTTTTTGGGACCTTGTCATATGATTTTTCCAAGTCTAAGAATGCCCAGTTGGGATTATTCATCATCTCCAGCTTCTTTTCCATTATCTGTCTCACTGCAAACATCAGTTCAATTGTACTACATCATGATCTGAAGCCGAGCTGCTCATATTCTGTCTTACTTTCTACAGTTCAGATTATTCAATTATCAGTCGCCCATTACAGCACTTTCATGCACTGACATGAGATTGATTCCTCTGTATTCCCATAATTGTGAATGTTCTCTTTGCACTTGTACATTAGCACTAGACTGCTTATTCTCCGGGCATCTGAGATATTCATTTTTCTGCATGCAGTAACGAGTACCCTCAGGAGCCACTCCCCCCAACATCTTGGTCATGTCTGCCATGATTTTATCAGAACCTTCTGCTTTCCTTGACTTCGTTTTCCTTTGTGCTATTCTCACTTTCTTCTATGATGTTCGTAGCTTCATAGGGGTGTACTAAGCTAACGGCCCTGGAACCTTTACAAGCCTAGCCCATAGGATTACCCTGGCATCATGCCACCCAACCTTAGTTCCTAGTGCCTCTGGCGAGTAGACACACTGGAGTGATCCCCAGGGTGAATTTTCTATTTCCTATCCACTCATCAAGATTTCTCTTAAAGACGGCCAGTGAGGTGCGCTGCTTGACATGTCTGGGAAGTCTATTCCATAGCATGGGTAGTCTCTGGGTTATGAACCTGTCCCTCCAGCATGTCCTGTTGACTGTGGTAATGAGGTTGAGGTCTCTGGAACATGTGGTGCGGAGGGATTGGGATTTCTTCAGATGTAGCATTTCTAACAGAGTTGGGTCAGACATGGCTTTGTAAGTCAAGCAGAGATCATCTCTAAGTAGGCAATATGAGACAGAGAATAGTTGCAGTTTTTTGAGTCTGTCCATATAGGGCAAGTGTTTAATGCCTAGAATCCTCTTTGTGAGGTACGTTTGCGGCCTCTCCAGTTGTTGCAGGTGTCTAGTGAGGTACATACCAAATGGGGCATTGTACTCAATGATTGGCCTAATGAGGGAAGAGTAGAGGGAGACAATTACCTCTTTCTTCCTGGATGCAAAACCCTTAATAATGAGATATGCCACATAGCAGGACTTTCTGACCACAGTGGCAATGTGGTGGTCAAAAGAGAGGTTGCTGTCAACCTGTGTTCCTAGGTGTCTTATAATGCCTTCTGTGTTCAGTGCACTACCATCAATAAGGTAATTCAAGGGAACAGGGTTTTTCCCAAGGGGGAGGATGACATATTTTTTGGCACTGAGCTTAAGGCCATGGTTCTGACACCAGTCGTCAGTCTCATTGAGGCCTTTCTGTAGGATATCAACATCACTTGGGGAGTTAATAATAGCTCCCAACTTGCAATCGTCTGTGAATTTTGTCAGCCAGAGTCTCTTCGTGTTTGCCTGGACTTCAGAGAAGTAGATACCAAACAGGATAGGACCCAGGACCGAAACCTGTGAGACTCCACTCGTGACTGGTTGACAGTCTGACATGGAGTCAGCTACTTTCACACTGTGGATTCTGTCTGTGAGTCAGCTAGCAACCCACCTAGTGATATAGAGGTTGATGCCTAGCTTAGTGAGTTTTTATATTATTCCTGAGTGGGGAATGGTATCAAAGGCCTTGGCCAGATCAAAGTAGGCTGTATGAACCACCTTGCCTTCATCCACAGCTCTGGTGACTGACTCAAAGAAGTCGACCAAGTTGAGCATGCATGATCTACCCTTCACAAAATCCAAACTGTGTAGGATCGAGAGTTTGGAGATTCCCTATATCCTTGTTTATTATGTCCATGATGATGCCTTCCATAGCTTTGCATATCAGACTTGCCAGGCTAATGGGGTGATAGTTACCAGGGTCTGTAGTCGCTCCTACCTTGTGGAGAGGAATGACTGTAGCAGTGTGCCATTCTTGGTACATGAGTAGTTTTCCCAGTTAATGGAGGGGTAGTGAATCACTATGAGAGTGTTAGGTTGGACCCTAATATTCTCCAGGGTGCTTTGGAATGTGGAGTGTGAGTCTTGGGACATGGTTGGGGACCTATAGCAGGCTATGACCTGAATCGCTGTCTTACCCAATGTTAGCTGCAACTGAAGTATCTCAGATGCATTATGTTGGGCTACCAGTCTGGAGGTGTGTGCATCCTTTATGAATATGGAAACACCACCACCTTTGGAGCTTCGGTCCAAGTTCTGGGGCCAAAAGGTGTGGAATGAGTTATAGCCTGGTAGTGCAGGGGTGCTTTCTGTTGCCTTGAAACAGGTCTTTGTTACTGCACAAATGTTGATGTTCTGCATTTTAAGGAGTGCTTTGAGCAAGTGCATTTTGAGATTTAGACTTCTAGCATTGAGAAGCATGTGTTCTTCTTCCTGTTTTATCAAAGTCTATGCATAGAGAAACGCATCTTCTGTAGGTATATCTTCATTCAGAAGCTCTTGGAAATACTCCTTCCATCTGGCTTTGAAGTCCATGGATGACCAGATTGCTGCTAGCATCCTTTATGAAGGGTGTTAGACTATCTTCTTTAACTTTTTTTTGCCTTGCAACCTGAATGAGTTTCTTTGTGCATTCTGCTGAATCACTTTCCAGGAGCAGGTAGAATGCCTCTGATGCCTTGCTCTTTGTTTTTCTGTCTCTACCGTCTTCGCATATGCCTTCTTTGTTTTGATAACTTCAAGAACTACCAACTTTCTTTATGTACCTTCTTTCCATATATGGCTTCACACAAACAGTTTTGAGGCATAGCCATTCTACTTCAAATCCACCCAGCTCCTCTTTCCTCTTATTTGTTTGGTAAAAAGCCAGTGATAATCTACTGTGAATGAAGTGGTCACTGTTTTCTAACCTGGACCACACAATGTGTGAGGAGAAGGACTAATGAAATTTAAAATGATCAGGATAACTTTACAGTCTCAGGACCCATGGTGCTGCTGACCATTATTTACAGGATGTCATAGCAGAGCCTGTCCTCCTCCTAGAGAAATAAGACACCAGTCTCGCTAATCCAGTGAATAAATCTTTTATAGCTCTGAGTACTGGAGTGTTATTTGTCTGTGAAGAGGACTGGTTCTGCAAACAGTCAGGTGCACTGCAGGTCCTGAGGCTGTACAGTTATCCTGTTCATCTTAAATTTTCTTCATGTGGCACTACGGCTCTATTTCCTTGAATTCTATGTTTTCACTACAGTCAACTTCCAGGTCTTCATCCTAGTCTCGACCTTCGAGCCTCTGCCACTGAATGCAACTGACTGTGGACACCAGCGGCTTATCAGTCACCTTCTTAAGCACTTTTATGTAGTGTGGCAGAAATCTGATACCACTGCAGTTCCCAAAATTATTAATGTCCCTTTCAGTGTTGTACACTAGCACTAGAATGCTCATTCTCCAGTCATCAGAGATATTATTCATAGATTAGTACTAGGCTAATTGCCCTTGTGAGCCATTTTAAGCCTAGCCAATTATCCCTCGTGAGACTCAAACCCTGCACCTTGCGAGGCAAACACCTTAACCATTAGGCCACCCTCCCAACAATGTAGTCTTTTTTTCTCCATAATGGAATGAGTACTCTTTCATGAGGTATGACTTTGCAATCTCTGATTTGACCCCAATGCCCTTTCCTTACTTGGAGGAAGTTTACCTTGTTTATTCAATATTAAATTAATAAAATGCCTACATACCAAGACAGGATAACTGGATTTAACAATTGGCTACATTATTGGTGTCATTTTAAGATAATAACACTTCCCGTTTTACTAGGGAGGGCCTACACCTCTTATACTACTGCTTCAGCAAACGGGCTAAAACCTTCGCTGTGATCATAGTGTCTTTTTTAGCAGAATCTCCCTACTCGACATTTGTACGCAACAGATACAAACTTGAATTCCAACAACATCATGGTGACACTACTCAGTGCTAAGAGTCTAAATATAAAGATACCAGAATTTGAGGCCTTCCTGCATCTCAAACACTTTCATATTTGTGTAGTTACCAAGACATGGTTTCGATGGAACTACAAAATTCCCCACCATATAAAGGTTTACTGCTTATCATGCCTTCAGAGCCTTGAATAACTGTTGTGAAGTATCTTTGTTAAAAACACCATTACCTCACATCAATTACCCTATGACTCTAACTTGGAACTTCTGGAGATCCAAATCATGTTGACAAATTAAACTATTACTTCATTGGTAGCTACAGGTCCCAAGCAATGCTCCCCATAGATCATGGAAATTACCTTAACAGAAATGAGGCTTGAAATATCAAATGAAATACTTTCTTGCTAGGCAACTTCAATTACCCAAGTATTGATTGGCACATTTATAACTTGAAATATAGCTATGCTCAGTGTTTCCTAGACTTTATTATTACCAATGTTATGGAGCAAACTGTAAAACTACCAGAGAAGAGTTTCTAACATCCTTTAACTGGTCTTTGCTGTCCCAGCCTCCATTTGTACTCCACATCTCCTCATCCCTGCTTAAATCTGACAACAATTTGGTTGACTTCTCTGCCAGGCCTAGTTGTATGGCCTCATCAGTAAACTAGGTTATTTTTAGGGACTTCTTCCAGACAACTCTACTTCTGCTTATAGAAGACATATGCAAAATTCTCAACAATCCCTTTTTGATAGACCCAACTGTTAAATTCAGCTTTGACTTTTACCAGCACCTAAACAGCTGTATAGAAAAGTTAGTACCCATCCGCCCTAAACATAATGCCAAATTTGTGGCCAGTTCAGCCCATATTAACCAAAAGTTACTATAAAGGCTGTTCCAACTTTCTATCTGCATCTGTGCACCATTCCCATTAAATCTCAGTCAACTTCCTCTGCTGCTGACCTTCACTAAGAGAGGTTTTGGCGTCAAAATGGACACTAGCCATTACTGAGCTATTCCAACCAAGTGTAGTTACTGCTTGCTTTCAACTACAGACCCCACACTTCAGCCCCACTGTTATAGTGGCTAGAATGTGGGAAACATGGGCTGAAAACTGATTTACAAGCCAGATTGAACTATGTTCATGCTATATCTCTGCCCACTCTATGCTACAATAGCGTGACTTTGAAATGCTGCAAGAGCACATTATCTATATGCAAGACTCCAAACTTACCAGGGTCGAATGTTGTGCTTGGTTCTGGGAATAACTATTCCCTATACATCTTAAACAAGCACCCTTTGCTATACTCCGACCTATATGACTTTGCTAACAGGTTAGACCTAACCGTGAATTTCTGTGCAACAAAAGTCTCAAACGCTGCTGTGGTTTTTGTGTCTCTATTCAACTGCATAATACTTGTCTGTTCTGTTACCAATTGCATAGTTGTATTATCCAGGCCACTGTAAGTGTGATTTTACTGTATTTTACTGTTACTGCTACCAGGTACTTAAACTGTTTAAAATGTTTTACTGTATTTTACTGTTACTGCTACCATGTACTTAAACTGTTTAAAATGTTTTACTGTATTTTACTGTTACTGCTACCAGGTACTTAAACTGTTTAAAATGTTTTACTGTATTTTACTGTTACTGCTACCAGGTACTTAAACTGTTTAAAAAGGCTCCCTGTGCATAGAGTATTGTCCAGGCCCTCACTCTACATGCTCACATGTCTGCAGCCTCACTCCTGACCTACATAATTACTAGCACATACTCGATAGGCTACCCTTCTCATCCTTGCCCTCACTCTCCATCTCATTTCCTCCCTTTCCACCTCCCCTCCTAGCCACACTTACCCACATACCTTTACCTTCCTCCACCCCTCTTGTCACACTCTAATGTTCCAAGCTAAGAGTTACATAATCTTTACCCCTGAAATAGTCAATAGTGACCTTTGTCTTTCTTTTGTCTCCCTTCCAGCTCACTAGATCTAATAAGCAAGCCTCTAACTGTGTGGAAATCACAAAATACTCCTCTGCAAAAGTACCTCTTTCTACCCCGGACTAAGGAAACAACTAATGTACCACAATTACAGCCATAATGTCCCTCAGCATTAGTACATGTAAGCAGTAGTGGTCTTATTGTTTTAACTGCAGAAAACATAACTTACCTTTGCACTTACGCTCCCTGTTAGCATGCACACTCGCAGGGACACCCCATCTTGCCTGAGCCATTTTTTTGCCTATATTTCCAATTGGGCCATCTTTTGCCCATACTTCCAGCTGTTCACCACTAGTTGGCAGCAGAAACCCATAGTTTCCAAAGTAACTAAACCCTCCTGCTCTACAGCTTCTGTTTCTAAAGATCCTAGCAGTTCCTCTCCCCATACTAACAGTCCGAAGCTTGAGTCAGTAAGTAGGTTCTAACACCTCTGCTCAAAGACTTACACATACTGCAGAACAAATTTCAATCCAGCCTAACTTTTCACTCTCTGAAGCAGCAGAGCCCCCCAAAGTTAAGTTGTGACTACACACTCGCTGATAGTTTCTCGATCACCTCTGCTCAAAGACTTACACAGAATGCAGAACAAATTTCAATCCAGCCTAACCTTTCACTCTCTGAAGCAGCAGAGCCCCCCAAAGTTAAGTTGTGACTACACACTCACTGATAGTTTCTCGATCACCTCTCTGGGGCTCTACCCACTCCGTTTGCCCTGCGGGCTCACTCAGCTCCCCTACCCTGCCCCTACGTCCCACCCTGCCCTCACTATTTGTACATTTATACATCCCTATCTCCTCCCACAACCGCCACTCGACCAATCAACTCCTCAACCCCCCACACATGATAAAGAACCATACATAACTTAATATAGCCCTCCCTCTCCAAAACAATGCCCCGCATCTCTTTACATCTAACATCCCTATTATCTCTCCTAACCAGTCTCACTTGCCTCACTTTCATTACACAACTACCTAACTGCCCAAAGAGGGACTGTCCCTCGCAAAGTGGGACGGGTGGTAACTCTACAACTACCTCATATCCTCCATAACAAACTCTCACAACCTACCAACACCTATCAGGTTACCTTTACACCACTCTTCTCCTCCATAACTGACAAACTTTATTCCTCAAACACAACCCTGTTATTCAGACACAGCATTTTTCCCATACCTTACTCCCTACCCTCTCTCCTCCAAACTAATACAAAAAAGCACACTCCTTTACAAAGTCTAAACTCCCCTTCCCCTCTCAGCTGCCTTACATACATCCTCCATCAAATCTTCCTCTCACTGTCAGGCGACATACACCCCAACCCCGGTCCAACTACTAAAGCAGAAACCTCTAACACCCCTCTCACTCAACTCCCCTCATCCAAAACAGTATGCCTTGCCACATTCAATGCCCAAAGCCTTTGAAATAAAATTCCCAACCTCCACGCATGGCTGTCCCACAACCACCTCAACCTAACTGCCATTACTGAAACCTAGCTCAAACCCTTTATCAAAGATAATGATATACTTCCCCCCGTCTACCAAATTATTTGCAATGATAGACTCCACAAGAAAGGTGGCAGTGTAGCCATTGTTCACCCCACCTCTCTTACCATTACCTCCTATACCAACAAGATCCCAAAATTTGCCAACGCTAAAATCACAATCGCACTACTCAAAATCAACAACCACAAATCCATATGCATAGTTGTCCTCTATATTCCCCCAGGGAATGATATCCAAACACTTGAAGACATCCTCGCATGGTTTACCTCCACCATCAAAAACAAAAATGATATCCTTGGTGATATGAACATTAACTGGGCTTCGATCAACTCTCAAACCCCATCTAACACCATCAGCCTATTCAACTTCTCCCAGCTAATAAACTCTCCCACCATACCAAACAAAAATGATTCCTCTGGCACCATCATTGATTGGATCTTAACTTCCCACCCCAACCTCATCTCACAAACTGGAATCCTCCCAGACCCACTCAGTGACCACCATCCAGCCTTCACCGACCATCTCACCTCTCCCTTTCAAAAACAACAACACTATATCCAAATCCACAACCTCTCCTCATTCAACTCCCACACATTCTGTGAATGTCTTAAGCACACTGACTGTTCCCCATTAAAAACCCTACCCCTAGACAATTCCGTAGCCTACTTTAATGATTCGTTCCTAAAACTCCTTAACAGCCAAGCCCCTCTAAGAATCAACCGCATAAAATGCAATCCCTCCCCCTGGCTCTCTAAGGAAACTAAACAAAAAAATGCAGCTAAGAGACAAAACATGGAAACAATACCAGAAAAACAAACAACCCAACTCACTACTAGAATTTAAACAACTACGAAACTGCATTAAAAAACTTATAACAAAAAATCGCAAAGCCTACTACTCCAAAGTCCAAACTGAGCACCGATCTACTCCCAAAAATTTTGGGACTCCATCTCCTCCCTCCTACTCCCAGGAAATAAAGAAAACCCCTGCCCCAACCCCAACCTCACAGACCTTGAAACTGCCACTCAATTCAACACCTTCTTCATGGGATACATAGCTAAACTCTCCTCCACCTTCCCCCATCTCCCCTCCATCCTCAACTCTTCCAACCCATTTATCCCCCCACCCACAGCTCTCTCTCCCCTACTTTCAAACTAAAACCATCCCCACAAATAAAATAAAAAACTCCGCAAACTCAAACCCTGCCACAATGCACCAATAACCTACCATCAGCCTTCTTCAAGCTATCTGCAGACAGCATAGCCTTTCCCATTTCCATCTTAATAAACAGATCCATCCAGGAATCCTACGTCCCATCTATCTGGAACCAAACTTACATCTTTCCACTTCATAAAGGTGGCAAAAGCACAGACACACAAATTTCAGACCCATTGCCATCCTCTCCCCCCTTTCCAAAATATTAGAAAAAAAACATCCACTCACAACGTAGGCCATACCTCACACAAAACAATCTGCTTATCCCCACTCAACACGGTTTCCACCCTGGACACAGTACTATGACTGCCCTCCTTTCCTTTCTTGAAACTATTAACCTAGCACTGGACTCTGGCTAACTCTTCTCTACCCTGTTCCTTAACCTGTCTAAAGCTTTAGATACTGTCTCCCACCCCCTACTCCTAGCTCAACTCTCCTCTCTATCCCTCTCTCCCTCCACCATAGCCTGGTTCTCCAGCTACCTCTAAGATCATCAACAGGCTGTACAATGGAAAACCTCAACCTCTCCCTTCCTACCAACCCCCACTGGAGTGCCCCAAGGTTCTGTGCTCGGACCCCCTCCTCTTCAGTATATTTATCAACAACTTCCATCACACCATTCCTGAATCCTCCCTCATACAGTACACTGATGACTCAGCAATTATCTGCTCAGCATACTGCCCTTCTGATCTTCTCTTAAAAACCCAATCTGCCTTCTCTAAAACTGAAACCTGGATGCAAAACAACCACTTGGCCTTAAATACTGCTAAAACTAAACTAATGATCTTCACACCTTCAAAAAAATTCCATTGACATAAACTCTTTTTCCATACTCAGCCATACCAACACCTCACCCAAAATTGTATCCAGTACCAAGCTACTCAGCATGACCATAGATGAAAAACTAAAATTTGACATCCATATCCAATCCACCATAAAAAAACACCAAAAGCTAGGACTTCTATACAGACATAACCGTTACCTGAGTCCTATCACTAGACAAACCTTAGCCTCCTCCTACCTTCTGCCCTCCCTTCTATATGGTGCACCACTGTTATCCAATCTCCATCTAGGCCTGCAAGCCAAACTTGAGTCCTGCTACCATAAAATAAGTAAGTTTGCCACCAGTTCTAAATACTCTACCCACCACTGTCAATCCCTCCTGACCCTGTAATGGCTTGAACTCCCCAATTAGTTACAATTCATTCAACTCACCAATGCTCACAAACTCATCTTCAAACCCTCCAGCTGCCCTTCTTTCTCCACAGCCCTTACCCCCTACAATCCTAACCACCCTCTCAGATCTGAAAACCAGAACCGCCTACAAATCTTCAAACCCTCACATCCCCTTGGCCAACATCTGCTATCCTAGTCCGTAGCTACACTATAGAACTCCCTCCCTCCCCTTTACAATATTTCTAACCTTTCCAACTTTAAATCTCACTTGCACTCACACCTATCCTCAAAATGGGAATGTCCTTGCTGTGCTCCTACATAAGCCCCCGTTTCACTCTCATCTATACAAATTAGCCCCCACTCACAGTCCTGGACAGTTCTCCTACTGCACCTGGGATGACCTTACTTCATGTAGCTCTCATCATTATATGAAATTAACTCATTTCTGTAAAGTCAAGCACCCACATCAATATTTCCACTACCCATATTTCTCCTCTAACGACTGCTTTATTCCCCAGTCTGTACTATGCTATCAGCCCACCCTAACATTTATGTTATACTGCTCTACTCATGCTTTATGCTGCAATATGCCATCCTTGTATGTGATTACATAATTATAATGATTTTAGATTAATTATGATGAGATATCTAACTATCACGTTTGTGAGAGCTTATGTAGGTATGTAATTATAACAAAACTTTGATTACTTATGATGAATTTTTCTGTCTGTAACATGTTGTTGGCGCTTTTTTCTCCAGGCCTCCAATGAAAATGGGCTCTTTATGGCCCAGTGGACTTCCCCAGTCATCAAACTGGAAATAAATCAAACTAAACTCTTTGCGGCTTTTTTATTCAAACTCTGTGCTTGGATTTTTACGTCCTATAGGTGACCCTGAATTCAATGATGGGTCTGATAGAGGAAAAATACAGTTGTAAGATGACTTTTTTTTAGATCTTGAAGATATTCCATTGGAAGTGAATTGGGCCAGATAGAAAGATTTACTGACTATGGCAAAACATGATGATTAAATGACACAGTGTTGTCCACCTAAGTATTCAGGTCTCCAATGACCGTGCCTGTCTGAAGGCAAGTGCCATTTATAATTTATGAGGTGGAAGCAGCTTTTTTGCCAAATACTACTATAGGGCATGTTCTTGTAGCCTAAGACCATTTTTGCCACACGAGGGTATGTGCATATTGATATTAGTATTAGGTTTAATAATAAGAGACTCATGTTTGTTTAGATATGCCTAATGGAGTAGTGGACATCAGAGGGGTTTGTAGTTTGCCAGGATATGGCAGGGGATCTTACTGATAATTTTTAAGTTGTAGAGGAGTTCCAGCCAAGGGCGCCCGCAGGCAGGTGCAAGGGGGTGCACTTGCACCCCCCTGGAATCGGCTGACTAGTTAATCTTCTTTTAACTTAAAAAAAAAAAAGTTTTTTTTTAGGGCGTTATTCTTTAAGAACGCCCTTCAAGTCCAGTCACATCTGCGCCATGGGCGTGCTGACATCATTGAGCGGTGCACGTATTTTCAGGTTTGCGAGTGGGAACTGAAACAGACAGTTTCTGCTGCATTAATTTGAAACTAACGGTTTCTGCTTCTTCTGATGGGTTTACTTTAGCTGCGAGGAGGAGGAGGACTGAAGATGGGAAAGATGGAGTCAGATCAGTGAGCACTGAAATGGAGCTGTGATGGGTTTACTTTAGCTGAGAGGAGGACTTCACTGAAGATAACAGATGGGATGCTTTTCAGAGTGAGTAAGGCATCTGAATGAAGGTGTGTGCTTGTGTGTGTGGGAGGAGTATGCAATATATATATATATAGAGGTAGGCAAACATATTTTTATTTATTTACTAATGGAGAAGACACACTAAACACAAGCCTCTTTTCAGGGGGTGATCAAGGTAAAGTGACATAGTCGCAGTGACACAGTAGTCAACATGGAATGAGGGAATCAAACCACGAACTAACAAGGTGAAACTTGCTAGCAGCTCATAGCCTTAATCCTCTAATCTAAACTGCCAGACAATGAATGGCAGGTACTATGCTCCAAAAAACAAACAAACAAATAAATAAAACCAATGCAAAATAAGGAACAAAGCCTTCTGGAGGTAGTTACCTTGCCCAGTGATACAGAACAATTTAATTCAGGCCCTCAAAGCAGTCATCATGAAACAACAGCCCACCCCCATACAGGTTATTTCATCACATAAACAAAGTTTAAAAAATAACCCATAGAAATTCAAATGAATTGTTAGGAAGCAGTTAATAGGGCAATCGCTGTCTACGTCTATAAAACTCAAATAAATGAAATGGCAAAACCATTCATTTAAAACAGGTAGATGGCTAATATCAGAAATACAGCCATTGAGCTACTGAAGCATGCATATTCTTTCCAGGTGCTGACTACTCTGCACTAGAAAAGATGTCATATGGATACCTGCCAGACTGGTACAGTAAATGGTAACATATATATATATATATATATATATATATATATATATATATATATATATATATATATTTTTTTTTTTTTTTTAGATACAGTAAAGAAACCACTGAGATTTATATGCACTGTAATGGGTTAGGCTGACTGTGTCAGAATCACACAAATAAGAATAAATTTCAGACATTACAATTTGTAGGAAGAAGGGTACTGCCAAGCGTATGGCATTATTAAGGACAACAACTGTTTGGAGGGGGGGGGGGTTGAAGATGTTTTAATATTAAAGTACCTCCAATGAAACCACATGGGTTTTACCCAGAATGACTAACTTCAGTTTTATGATCCAGAAACAACTTAAGTAGATAGCTGTTACATGCCATTCTCTGCTGGGATTCAGCATTGACATTGTACAGAGTTTGTCCCCCTCTCTACCTACCACTGTTTTTCATGGTACATCGATGAACCCATGAATAGTAGAGAATTCCAGGCATACTCTTGGTAGTGACCAGTGATTTGTTTTGCTTTACTTCTCTCTATGGTCTAAAAACTAGTTTTTATTATTACTTGGTTTGTTTTTCCACACCTGCTAGTGCTTGGTATGTTTTCTTAAGTCTCCAGACAAATCTTCCCTAAAGGCTAGAACTTCCAAATTTCTTACATTTGGAATTAAAACTTATATGAAACAATGTATGCCTGCACTTCAGCCTGCTATTGCAAATGAAGCTGTTGCTCATACGTTTGAGATTGCTGCTGATTTAGCACGCACATTTTGGCTGAAACTAGATATGGAGCTGTCTGGACCAACATCAGATATTTTCAAAATTAAGCTAACATTAATTTCTATGCAGAAATTTAATGAATCTCAATCTTCTGAGACAAAGACTGCCATAAGTGAATCATTTAGTAAAGTAGCTGTCTTGGATATTCAGTCTCTTATATTTATGGGAGTTCCACGGGTCAGCACCAGAGAAATAAGCTGTTGAGCCAAATGGAACCTCTGGAGTATTGTTCCACATATAACCTTAGAATATTTAGAAATGTGATAGAATCAGAAGCCAATGGCATATTTCATTTCTTTATAAAATACTGTCTGTCACTGTCTAGGAATTTTAGTCAGCTACCATGGTACTAGACTGAGCCCACATATCATTGTACCATGTTCTATTAATGTACTGTTTCTTAAACTCAAAGACAAGGTGACTGTTTTATGTGCCAAATGAGATAAAATCAAAATTATTTACCTAGGCAAAATTATTCACTTTGATAATGCCTCCTCCTTACAGGTAACTGCACAAAGAAGAGTCTTTGAGTATGATAAAATGTAAGGGTATCAAGAGTTCTCTGAGATTTCCAGTCAGACTCATTATCCCCTTTAAATGGACTTCCTGCAAGCAGATTGTGTAGAATTATTATGTCCATAGGTAGGTACTAGGCTATCGGCCCAAGGGCCTAAGTAAGCCTAGCCAACAAGGATCCCTGGCTTACACCACACAAGAAAGTTATTCTCTTGTGCCCCTGTCAAGCAGAGCCACAGAAGTGATCCCCGGGGTGTATTTCCTATTTCCCATCCACTTATCAAGATTGTTCGTGAAGAATGCTAATGTGGAACTTTGCTTGACATAGATGGGTAGCTTGTTCCAGAGCATGGGAAGTCTCTGGGACAGGAATCTGTCCCTCCAGCATGTCCTGTTTATTGTGCTGACAAGGTTTAGGTCCCTAGAGTGTGCAGAAGGATTGGGATTTCTTTAGGGCAGCAAGTCCAACAGCTCTGGGTTTGACATAGCTTTATATGTTAGGCAGAGATCACCTCGGAGTAGGCAAAATGCTACGGAGTAAAGTTGGAGTTTTATGAGATAGTCAGTGTAGGGAATCTGCTTGAGGCCAGTAATCCTCTTTGTGAGGTACGTCTGTGGCCTTTCCAGCTACTGTAGATGTTTTGTGAGGTACATTCCAAAAGGGGCATTGTACTCTATAATGGGTCTAATGAGTGTCGAGTAGAGGGGAACAATAACCTAATTTTTCCTAGATGAGAACCTTTTTGTGATGAGGTGTGCCACGTAGAAGGATTTCCTGACTACTGTGGCGATGTGATTATCAAAGGAGAGACTATTCTCCACCTGGGTCCCCAGGTCTCTTATCACACATTTGGCGTTAAGTAGACTGCCACCTATGTGGTAGCTCATGAGTATAGAATTTTTAGCAAAGGGGATGACAGTGCACTTTTTGGCATTGAGCCTGAGGCCATGGCTCTGACACCAGGCATCTGTCTCAGTGAGGCCGTTCTGTAGGATGTCCACATCATTTGGGGAATCAATTATGGCTCCTAGTTTGCAGTCATCTGCGAACTTCATTAGCCAAAGGCCTGAGTACTTCAGAGAAGCAGATACCAAACAGGAGAGGTCCCAGGACTGAACCCTGTGGTACTCCACTTGTCAATGGTTTCAAGTCAGATTTGGCGTCTGCAACTTTTACAGTGTGCGTTCTGTCAGTGAGCCAATTGGCAACCCATCTTGTGACATAGGGATTTATACATAGTGAATTTAGCTATAATTCCAGAATGGGGGATGGTGCTGAAAGTCTTGGCAAGGTCTAGATAGGCTGTGTGAACCACCTTACCCTCATCTACAGCTTTGGTGACTGCCTCAAAGAAGTCGATCAGGTTCAGGAGGCATGATCTGCCTTTCACAAACCCGAACTGGGTGGGGTCCAGAGTTTGGAGATTACCAATGTCTTTGTTTATGAGTTCCATGATGATACATTCCATGGCCTTACAGACCAGGCTCATAAGGCTAATAGGGCAATAGTCCTCGGGATCAGAAGTGGCTCCCCCCTTTGTGTAAGTGGGATAACTGTTGCTGTGTGCCATTCAGTGGGCACAAAGCCTGATGTGAGACTATGATTGTACATGGTGCTTAGGTGGGGAGCCAGTTCGTTCTGAAGTTCATGTAAAATACAGCCTGGGATGGTGTCCGGTCCCATGGATGTTGTGTTTTTGGCTTTACAGAGTGCAGCTTTTACCTGTGTAGTTGTGATTACAGGGACTCTGCATTCTTCCTGTATAGATATGGGCCCTTTAGGGGGTGAGAGGGGGGTAAAGTTAGCACTGAAACTATCTGCCAGGATGTTGGCAATATCAGTTGGTTCTGTAATTTTCATGCCATTGTGCTGTATCTCAGAGCAGATCTGGGTGTTGCCATTGAGATTCTTGACATAGCTATAGAATGCTTTGTGGTTGTCCTTAGAATCAGTGACAATTTTGTTTTGTAGCTAGCTTAGGAGGATCTTATAAGGGATCTCAGCTTCTTACTGAGGCTGACCAGAGAACTCCTGCACTCATGGGATTTTACTCTCTTTTGCAACAGTTTCTGACTTCTGTTGTAGAGTTTGTTTATGGCAGGGGACCACCAGATTGTCTTCCTTTTTTTGTAGGATAGCATCTTGTTTCTGTTTGGGATAGCACGATCCATGCACTTGTGTAAGTGCTTATAGAGTGCATCTGTGTAGGATTCAGCAGTCATAACTATATTGTCCATCTGCATGGGTGTCAAGACGTATCCTTCTGCCTGTAAAACCTATCAAATAGATTATTCATAAAAAAGGAGAGTGGGCATTGAAGATGACAAAAACACTTATCAAAAGGACTTGTAAAGGTGCAGAGGACAACCTCTAAAGAGAGGAAATCGTTGTCATATACTAAGTATCTGGGTTAAGGGACTGATCCCAATGTTGGTGATTGCCACTAAGCAAAATTTTAAATTTTTAATTTAAATTTTTTCTGATTGTCTCAGAAACTTTATAGTTCTAAGGTTTAGAATGGTTAGACCTGACTAAACTGTGTAGAGTGCAAAATATACATACCTGATAGAAATGCACCACTAAAAATAACATGTTCATGGTTTATAAGTGGCAATAGTTAAACAAGTGCCCCTTTTTGAAGTTTTAAGGGCAGATTTTTGACTATATTTTTAAGTGGTAGCTAGCTGGGTGGTGTATGAGCAAATGTTTGACGTCTGAGCACAAAATATTGAATTCTGGCCACTCTGCTATATATACACACATACATGTTTGAAGTTTGAACTAAATTTGTCTGCTAGTAAATTGCCTATGTCCAGGAATTTAAAATCATTTACTATTATTCTGTGCAGTGCTGCAAATTGTTTCTGAGGTTTCTAACATAGTTAAAGAAGGCTTTCTGGTTACCCTTCACCTAGCTGGTTATTTTTTTACCTCATATCTGGCTTTCATTGATTTGATCAGGGTAACAAGCTCCCTATTAAGTTTAGCAAGAGTGTCTTTAGTATCTTGAGAGTTAAATTTATTTTTGCAGGCAATACGCTTTCTTTTATTACAGAGCCTGTTTATATTTGGGTTCGACTAAATGAAATTATGTGGCTTTCTATTTACTTCAGAGGGGATAGATGTGTTTATGCAGCTATTTACATGTGCATAGGATTTGACAGTAAAGGACAGTAAAGGATTCCACATAATTCAGGCCATCGCTTAGTTTTAGTAGATTAACCTTAGCATAATCTCTGGAAACAGAGGTATTGGAAGATGCTTTTGGCTTCAGTCTTCTAATGAATGTGACTGATTTGTGGTCCAGTTTAACCAGGGAGGAAGTGGCAGTTGGTGGACACCAAAGTTGTCCCATATTGTTAAGGACCAAGTCCAGGATTTTCTCTCTCTTGTTTGGATACAGACTAACTGATCCAAATATCCTGTATGGATGAAATCCAGAACTGTCTGGGAATACATACTCATGGATATACAAGTTTCCCAGTTAATAGATGAGTAGTTGATTGAAGTCTCCTAGAATAATGGTGTTGGCTTAATGCATAGGAACACCATATTAGTTAGGTAGGAGATATGGACTGATGGGGTACATAGAGGGGACTTATAGTTAGGTATGACACAGTAAGGAGTTTTGTTAATGCTAAGTTGGATGCAGAGGAATTCTACGTCATTATCTCACCTAGCAAGTCTGGAGATGAATTGTTCTTTAAGAATATGTAGACACCATCACCTTTTCATCTTGGGTGATAGGCCTGAACTTGTGGCAGGTATTGAAATCCTGCATTAAAGGAGTGCTGTCATCGGTATTGAACTAGGTCTCTGTGATGATGCATATATAGATGTTTTCCAGGTGAAGCAGTGCTTGTAAGGAGTGAACTTTTTAGCTTAGGCTCTGAAAAGGAAATTGGTTATTTTCTAATTCATGTAGCTATAAAATTCAGTATAAAAACTGTAAAAGTTTCTGAATGCAAACACACTATTTATTAAAGCAGCATCATGGTAGGGAGTACTTTAGTATAGAGAGATTCAACTATATACAGAGCCATGAGTTCCTTTATACCTTTCTGTCAAAAACAAACAAACACCATGGTCACACAGAGTTTACAGTTGTTGTAACTTTGAAAAAAATCTATTTATGTATTTCTTGCACTAAGAAGTTGAGGTGTGTGTGTGTGTGTGTGACAGAGTCAGAGAGAGAAATGCCCTAGTTAGATCTAACAGGTGGAATTTATTTTCAAGTGCATTTTCAAGGAATTGTGAGCTTCAAGGGAAGCAAAGGTTACTGCTGCTCATGCTAAGTCTGCTTAAAATGTGCAACTGTTTTGTTTAGCAAATAGTATCATTATTGTGGTACAGAATTTTAAAGCAGTGTTAGCACACAGGTGGCATACTTGCATCTTAATGCAAAGGGCTGTAGGTTCTATTCATACAGCATGTACATTTGTATTTTTAGTGGGTATGGTACTGCAGTTCTTAGTATGTCCTCCTTTGGATGAGACACCTAATAACTATGAACCTGTTTTTCAGCTTGCCACCCATTCCCTATTGCAATATTCCACCTTACCAGTTATTTTAATGTAGCACAGGCAATTTATTCTTCAAGGGCAACAGGCTCTGAATTTGTAAATGAAACACTGAAATATAAAGTTTTCTAGCAACAACCTCTTCACTGGTTTTAGATCTCTTTAATGTGGAATTATTCAGATGACGTTTACTTCTGCAGAGATCCTGCATATTGATCGAAATTGGTGGATTGTATGACAAGTTTGAGTGGCCCTTTACGGTCGAAATGTTTTGAATTGGGCAGATTGTCATTATTGGTTCATATGATTTTTTCATTGCTTAAAGGAAAAATGTTCAGAACTATAAATTTAAAACGCACTCTAACAAGTGGTGCTGTATTATACAAGGGATATAATTCAATTATTATATAGTATAATTAATACAGTCCAAAAACACAATAAGGCAGAGGACTCCACGTAGAACTGGTCAAGTCTTTTATTCAATAAAATCAGAAATAAAACCTTGTGTAAGCGCTTTCAGGCTACATGCCCTTCGTCAGATCTGATGAAGGGCATGTAACCTGAAAGCGCTTACACAAGGTTTTATTTCTGATTTTATTGAATAAAAGACTTGACCAGCTCTACGTGGAGTCCTCTGCCTTATTGTGTTTTTGGACTTTGCTTGTGATAGGCAGAGTGACTTTAGTGCAATAGACTTTTTGTTTGGTGATAATTAATACAGTCAGGAAGGTGAATCAAAGAACTTTTGCATGGTTCTAAAAATGTGTGCAAGGAGCTTATGATTTGAAAACAGGGGCGGCCCATGCTATTGGACTGCCGGACTGCAGCCCCCTCAAAAGAAAGAAAAATAGAAAAAAAAAAGATTTTAAAATTTCACACATGCACAGTAGTCCCGACTACTGCACATGCTCCAGGCAGTCCCCATAGGGAAACACAGGGAGAAGAAGTGCACAGACTCACTGGGATTATGTATAGGGGCCAGACTGCAACAGCAGCAGTCTCAAGTCTCATCAGGAAGGAAGTAAGTTTGATTTCAAGTTTCAGGGATCTCACAGGTCTTTGGAGTATTGCATGGGTAGCTGGATATTATGGAGAAGTGAGAACAGACAGGTAAGTGTATGGTGCTTTTTACATTTTAATGGTACTTGTTGTTTGAATGTGTGTGAGAACAGACAGGTAAGTGTATGGTGCTTTTTACATTTTAATGGTACTTGGTGTGTGTGTGTGTGTGTGTGTGTGTGTGTATGTGTAAATGCCCCAGGTGCTCATGGTGGTGTGGTAGGGAATACCTCAGGCTTGAACCCTGTACCCTGTATGCAGGTGTTAAAGACTTGAGTTCCCTACCCACCACCATTTGAAAAAAAATTGCAGATTTTTGCCTCATATTTGATCTGATCTGTTCCTCATAATATCTGTGGTTTGTAAATGTTGCAATGCTTGATATTTGATGGTGTAGTAGTAGCATTGTTGCCTCACAGCTGTAGGTTCTCAGGTTTGATTCTTGGCTGGAGTTCCTTCTTTGTGGGGTCTGTTATCTTCTCCCTGTGTTTGGTTGGGTTTGATTTTATTTGATGGTGCACTGGTAGCATTGTTGCCTCACAGCTGTAGGTTCTCAGGTTTGATTCTTGGCTGGGGTTCCTTCTTTGTGGGGTCTGTATCTTCTCCCTGTGTTTGTGTGGGTTTCTTTTGTGTCCTCCCATGTTACAAAGATATGTCTGCATTATTTCTTCCTGGGCCTCTGCTGAAAATTGTTCTTTTGTTCCGAGTCAGACTGTCCTGATTAACAAATGTTAAATAAAATTGACAGGCATTTGAATTTCAGACTTCAGGTTTCTGAATGTTTAGCTCCATGCATATTTGATGGTGCAGTGGTAGTATTGTTGCCTCACAGCTATAGGTTTTCTGGCTTTATTCTTGGTTGGGGTGCCTTCAGTGTGGAGTCTGCATCTCCTCCTTGTGTTTGTGTGGATTTGCTCTGGTGCCCTGCCATTTTACAAAGACGTGTCTGCAGTATTAATCCCTGCGTCTCTGCTGAAAATTGTTTTTGTTCTGTCCGCAGTAAAATTGACAGGCATTTGAATTTCAAACTTCAGGTTTCTGAATGTTTAATTTCTTGGCTATTTGATGGTGCAGTGGTAGCATTGTTGCCTTACAGCTATAGGTTTTCTGGTTTGATTCTTGGTTGGGGTGGCTTCTGTGTGGAGTCTGCATCTTCTCCCTGTGTTTGTGTGGATTTGCTCTGGTGCCCTGCCATTTTACAAAGACGTGTCTGCAGTATTGATCCCTGCGTCTCTGCTGAAAATTGTTTTTGTTCTGTCCGCAGTAAAATTGATAGGCATTTGAATTTCAGACTTCAGGTTTCTGAAAGTTTAATTCCTCGCATATTTGGTGTTGCAGTGGTAGTATTGTTGCCTCACAGCTATAGGTTTTCTGGTTTGATTCTTGGTTGGGGTGCCTTCTGTGTGGAGTCTGCATCTCCTCCCTGTGTTTGTGTGGATTTGCTCTGGTGCCCTGCCATCTTACAAAGACGTGTCTGCAGTATTAATCCCTGCATCTCTGCTGAAAAATGTTTTTGTTTTGTCCGCAGTAAAATTGACAAGCATTTGAATTTCAGACTTCAGGTTTCTGAATGTTTAATTCCTTCCATATTTGGTGGTGCAGTGGTAGTATTGTTGCCTCACAGCTATAGGTTTTCTGATTTGATTCTTGGTTGGGGTACCTTCTGTGTGGAGTCTGCATCTCCTACCTGTGTTTGTGTGGATTTGCTCTGGTGCCCTACCATTTTACAAAGACGTGTCTGCAGTATTAATCCCTGCGTCTCTGCTGAAAATTGTTTTTGTTCTGTCCGCAGTAAAATTGACAGGTATTTGAATTTCAAACTTCAGGTTTCTGAATGTTTAATTCCTTGCATATTTGATGGTGCAGTGGTAGTATTGTTGCCTCACAGCTATAGGTTTGATTCTTGGTTGGGGTGGCTTCTGTGTGGAGTCTGCATCTCCTCCCTGTGTTTGTGTGGATTTGCTCTGGTGCCCTGCCATTTTACAAAGACATGTCTGCAGTATTAATCCCTGCGTCTCTGCTGAAAATTGTTTTTGTTCTGTCTGCAGTAAAATTGACAGGCATTTGAATTTCAGACTTCAGGTTTCTGAAAGCTTAATTCCTTGCATATTTGATGGTGCAGTGGTAGTATTGTTGCCTCACAGCTATAGGTTTTACAAAGACGTGTCTGCAGTATTAATCCCTACGTCTCTGCTGAAAATTGTTTTTGTTCTGTCCGCAGTAAAATTGACAGGCATTTGAATTTCAGACTTCAGGTTTCTGAAAGTTGAATTCCTTGCATATTTGATGGTGCAGTGGTAGTATTGTTGCCTCACAGCTATAGGTTTTCTGGTTTGATTCTTGGTTGGGGTGCCTTCTGTGTGGAGTCTGCATCTCCTCCCTGTGTTTGTGTGGATTTGCTCTGGTGCCCTGCCATTTTACAAAGACGTGTCTGCAGTATTAATCCCTGCGTCTCTGCTGAAAATTGTTTTTGTTCTGTCCGCAGTAAAATTGACAGGCATTTGAATTTCAGACTTCAGGTTTCTGAATGTTTAATTCCTTGCATATTTGATGGTGCAGTGGTAGTATTGTTGCCTCATAGCTATAGGTTTTCTGGTTTGATTCTTGGTTGGGGTGCCTTCTGTGTGGAGTCTGCATCTCCTCCCTGTGTTTGTGTGGATTTGCTCTGGTGCCCTGTCATTTTACAAAGACGTGTCTGCAGTATTAATCCCTGGGTCTCTGCTGAAAATTGTTTTTGTTCTGTCAGCAGTAAAATTGACCGGCATTTGAATTTCAAACTTCATGTTCTTCAGAATACATAGTAGCACAACCTTTTTTTCCTAGCAATTTTCTAAGTTTATAAGATGAATATTTTAAATTTGTCCCTATTTTTGGGACTGTATTCCCCCATTATTGGCTTCGTCCAGGTTTTTGTGCTAAGGTTGACAGCTATGGCAAGAACCAAATTCACTGAATATGTTTGAGGGCTGTATTCCCTCATTACTGGGTTTGTCCAGGTGTTTTGTACTAAGAAGTTGACATCTATGGTGAGAACTGAATTCACTAAATGATAGCCATTTAAGTTTCAGTCTTCCTCTCTTTTACAAAGCAGCTGATGTGGCGTAGTGGTATGTTACTCTGACTGTTTTTTGCTCAGGGACCTTGGCAGTAAAATGTATGGTGGCAACACATTTTATTCTAGCAACTTTCCAAGATTATACAAGCAATATTTAATGTGTCCCTGGTTTTTGGGCTTTTGACCCCCCCCCCCAATACATTTTGGCTTTTTCCAGTTTTCTTGAGCTGCGAAGTTGAGATGCAGTTGAGTATTGAGTAGATTTTACAAGGAGCTGAGAGCTGCAGGGGAATAGATGTTTAGTGCTTTGCCTAGTTAATACTATAGCACAACAGGTTGTGTACTTGCTTTTGATGCAGAAGGCTGTGGGTTCTATTCCTACAAGGGGTGGATGCTGCCGTACTGAGAATGTTCTCCTTGGTGAAAATACTAACTCTGAGTCTGTTATCAGTTTGCCATCCATTTCCTCTTGCAATATTATTACTAGCTTATCATTTTTTAATGTAATATAGGCAATTTATTCCTGAGGGGCAACAGACACTTTATTTTTCGATGAAACCATGAAATATAAAGGTGATTGTTAGCAGCAACCGCTTCATTAGTTACAGATTTCTTTAATGTGGAATTATTTAGATGACTTACTTCAGAGATTGTGCATATTTACTGATAATGGACTGTAGGATTGTGCATATTTACTGATAAAGGTGGACTGTAGAATTGTGCATATTTACTGATAATGGTGGACTGTAGAATTGTGCATATTTACTAATAATGGTGGACTGTGGAATTGTGCATATTTACTAATAATGGTGGACTGTAGAATTGTGTATATTTACTAATAATGGTGGACTGTGGAAGTCTGAGTAGACTTTTTATGATAAATGTTCTCAACTGGGCAGTTTTGCCATTATGGGTGCATATGGTTTGTTTCATTGCTTACTGGAAAAATGTTCAAAACAAATTTAAAACACCCTCTAACAAGTGTACTGTATTGTACAAGGAATATAATTTTAGAACAATGAGGAAGGTGTATCAAAGAGCACATGTATGTTTCATATGCAAGGGGCCTATGATTTGAAAACAGCCCAAAATTAATCTTTATCTGCCACTGGCAAAATGTATTTTCTTTGAATGTGGGTTTCAATGCTGTTTCAATGAATGTGAGTTTCAAGGGCAGAGAAGTTTTAATGCTAAGTTTTCATTGTGAGACTGCATTGCTTTGTTTAACAGATGACTTAGTGTTTGTGCTGTAAAATACAAAATAAAACTTTCAAATGAAGTCCAACTCATCATAGAAGTAAAGCAGTATGCACATTAGTGTTTATGGTAAATGGAGTGAAATAGCCAAGTAATGGTTCATTGGAATGGCTGCAGAGGCTCCATTCAACCATTATTTTGTCAGGGGGGAAGGGCAGCAAACTCAGACAGGCCCAGCTGAACTATACCTCCCAACTGTCAAGATTTTCAAAGAATGAATATATTTTTGCTACTTATTTTTGGTTTGTTCTTCATAAAATTTGTAGTTTTCTGGTAAATCATTTAGGAATTAAGTCACTAAATAATAAGTTTCAGACTTCATAACCTTCAGAAAAATGCATGTTAAAGTAAGAGCTGTTCTATCAACTGTCTCAATTTATACAAGAGCAATTTTAGTACTGTTTATATGGGCCCCCAATATATTTGGCCTTGTTCAAATTTACTGCATTAACAGGTTGAGAGGTACATGCAAATAAATTGCTTTATAGAATTAGGCATAGCCAACCTCTCAACTGTCCCCAATTTTTGGCTCAAAATGTTGCTCTTCCCCCTAATAATCCCTCTGCAAAATAGCAATTTTGGAAGAAAACATGGAGGGTTTACAATTAAGAAATAACTGTAATAATCAAAGTTATAGATTACTTGAAATGCATGTAGATTATTTTATTTTGTCAGCTGCTCAAGGTAGCAGGACTAATATTAAAGTGTCCCTTCTTTGACAGGTAGCAGCTGTATTGTGTGTCTATTTTATATTTTTGCATCACATTTTTGGTCCATTTTCATAAAATTGTGTTTTGGCAAATTAGTGACAAATCACTAAAGACTGAAGTTAGAAAATGACAGACATTTGAGTTTCAGATTTTATACCCTTCAGAAAATTCATACTAATGCAAGACCTATTCTATTATCTTTCTAAGTTTATTAGAGCAATATTTAAAATTGTTCTTATTTTTGGGCCTTTGTCCCACTTCTGTGTATGGCTTTGTCCAGATTTCTTGCTCTTGAGGTTGAGAGGTATGACAAATGTGTCAGGGCCATCACAGTCAGCCAGAGAGATTTCAAATTGTGACACGCTTGTTGCACCCCACTCCCCCATGTAGTGACTCTGGATGTGTCCAAGCAAGGCAAGGAGTAGTTGTATCTACCTTGGATGGGGAGGACACACTGCATAAGTACTACAGTGGCTTTTCATCTGTCCTTGATTTTGCAGAATGGTCTGGTTTCTGTCATACTTTTGTACAGTTGATTTATGCTTATTACTCAGATTTATGCTTATTACTCAAAGTGCCTGTTGCTCTGTGTTTAAGTAGCAATGCTTTAATGACCATAAGGTAAGCTTGTCTGAGATCGTAAGATGCAAGTAAGCTTTAATAAGCATACTGTTAAAGAATTGCCAACATTGAAAGCCTTTCTGTTGTTGCCATGCAGAGAATACTTGACTAGATAATGTATAAGCCTTGGGTATTAAAGGACAGGATTCCATTATTTTAAAAAGCTCATTACACTTGTTGGAGACTTCCAGTCATCTCTACAGACTTTACCCATAAACTAAACAGAATGCCAATCATGTGTGGTCCATAACCTGTACAGTAATCCTTTAAGCAATGTATCTTGAGCTTGTTTCTTGTTTGCTTTTCATTTTTTACTTTTATCATGTTTTCCCCATGAAACAAGTTGTCAGGCAGCAGGTCTTTATTGGATAAGAAACATTTTTACAAGTGGGGGCATCACATAGATTTCTACTTTCAGCATGTTACTTGGTACTTTAATAAAGCTGAATATATTATAATTAGAACTGCAGTGCAAGGAGAAGTGGTTTGAGTTGAGTGCTTCTGGTTTTTCTTATACTTGATTTTGACTGGCATTCCAGTAATGTATTTAAAAAGTAATTTATTTTTTCATGCCTCACAACCTTTTGTTTCCATCTAGATATTAAGTAAGCTGTCATGCAGCCAATGCATTGAAATATTTTTATTCTTCTACACTTAATTTTGTCTTGATTGGACTTTCATAATGATGGTTTGCCACCCAGGGCAGCCTATTTAATTAAAGTTAGTTTTTTGTGGTTTTGTGCATAGTTCCTCCCCTTTCTGGTTGACCACACCCCTTCCCCTTGACCCCACCCATTCAGCTGTCTCCTGCAGCCCTCCTGTGATTTGAAGTCACCAGCCGCCACTGTTTGAAAACAGCCCAAAGGTAAACTTAACCTGCCACTGGCCAGATGCATTTTCTTTGAATGTGGGTTTCAATGCTGTTTCAGTGAATGTGGGATTCAAAGGTAAAGCTTTAATGCTAAGTCTGTTTTCATTGTAAGACTATTGCTTTGTTTAGGTTTAGTAAATGTCTATCAGTGTTTGTGTTATAAAATTTGAAATAAAAGTTGTAAATAAAATCCAAATATCTGGAATCATTGTAGAAGTAAAGCATAAAACAGTATGCACACTGAGAGATTTGAACAGTGTCTATGACAAATGGGGAGAAATAGCCAAGTAATGGGACACTAGAATGGCTGCGTGGGTGGAGGGATGGGGCTGTGTGCATGGAGGGGGTGGGGCTATGTGGGCAGAGGGGGTGGCGCTGTCTGGGCAGAAGGGGTGGGGCTGTGTGGGTGGGGGTTTGGGTTTACACCCCCCTGCAAAAAATCCTGCGGGCTCCCTTGGTTCCAGCCCATTATCTTATCATGCAAGTCTGAATATGATGGAACTGCAGGGAACTGTTGACACACCATTGACTATAACAGCACTGCCCTCAGTAGGTGGTCTGAATGAGTGTTAGATATTGAGTTTTAGTAGGATGGATGTATTCAGTGCTTGTTTCAGTGATGATATTGATTTCAGTATTTTCTAGGGACAGGAAGGCATTTTAGCAAGGCAATTTTTATTAAGACTTGTAGCACTGAAACATGCTACTTCTAGACTGTCCTTATTTGGTTTGGCCTAACTGGTAGACAAAGACAACTGGCACCACCTAAAAAGCACTAGTAGAAGTGTAGAACATCTTTGTCACTACACAAAAGCTATAAGGAGAGAGGGCAGGCTATACAGTGCAAATAACTTAGAGTTGTCAACCATCTCTTTCTAGACTTACACATACTGGAACTCCTTTGAATGTCACCAAAAACTATGCTAGTTGTTGAAGTCAATTCTTTTCCACTATACTGTGACATCATTCTCAGTGACATATGATGCTGCTCAAGACTAGTTGCATATCAGCCTCTGATTCACACTCGGAGAGATGCACCATGTTTATGTTTATATAATCCAAGAGCTTGTGTCTCAAGTCATTTGCACCCACATGAACGACAGCCATGTTGTATGTGCACTTGGTGAAAAGAGACTTAATTGATTTAGTAACCTGTTGTAGCCTAACACCTGAGAAGCAGCTCACTGTCATTCTTTCCTTGCTCAGCCAAGTGAATGCAACACAGTAACATTTTTAACATAAATTAAGGATGACTTTGTGATTTTCCTTTATCTGGATGGCTATTTTTACCTCATGTCTGGCTTTGGCTGATTTTATCAGGGTCTGGAGTTCCTTGTTTAGATTAGCAAAAGCATTTTTTGGCATCTTGAGGGTTAGGATTAGTTTTGTGTGCAGGTCCTGCCTACTTAACCTGGTCAGCTTCTTCAAAAATGTACCAAAGTAAAGGATAAGGGCAAATCAGTACACACCACATATCTAGGCCTCACAAAGGTATTCAACACCATCCCACATTCATCTATCTTAGATAAAAGTCTCTGAGATAAATGTAAATCTTTATGTAACTCATTGGTAGAACACTGACTCAAAATAGAACCCAGGAAGTTAGGGTGGGTGACTGTACCTCCCCCAGAAGATTTGTCAATAGTGGTGTACCCCAGGTTTCAGTCCTTGGCCCACTCCTCTTTGCATTTACTTCTTGGAGAGCAAACCTAATCCTAAGGGTTTGTGGCTGACCAAGTTTGCTGCAAACTTGGTGTTATCATCAGCTTCCCAAAGGACACCAAGATCCTCCAAGACGGCCTCTCAAAAACAAATAGCTGGTGTCAAAAACAATGGAATAAAACTTAATGTCAAGAAATGTATAAGTGTATCCTTCAGCAAGCATAGCTCCCCTTGTAAATAAAACATTGACAGCACAACCCTGAACATTGATCCCATAGTAAAGGATCTAGGCACCTGTGTCAACAATGAATTGTCCTTTCATCACCATGTATCTACTGTTATAAGGAAGACCTTTTGCATTTCACAGCTTAAATCTATAGTTATTTCATGCAGATCAAAGGATGTAATTGTTTCACTGTACAGGTCATTTAGTAGGCCAATCATTGAGTATAATGTCTCTTTTGGTATATACCTTTCCAGTCCTTGTCACAACTGCAATGACCATAATGCCTTTACACAAAAAAAAGACAAATCAAGGGCCTAAATCATAAAAACTATGCTGACCATCTAAAAGCCTTGCCCCTCTTCTCAGTATCACACAGACTACTGAAAGGTGACCTCTGCCTTGCATATACAGCTTCAACAGACTCAGTTATGCCAGACTTATTACATATTCACAAGTACAATGGCATCATAAACACCTGTTCAAGGGATCTTGAGCTTGTTTTGCTCTATTCAAAAGTAATTTGGATGACTGAATGGGTAACTGCAAATTCACCCCTGCTTTAATACCCCTGTCCCTCACAGTTAGGGGAACCATGTAAATAGGATGCTTATGGTTGCCGCATATGTTCTAACATATCCTAATCAGGCCTACCTTTGGGTTATTTCACTGTAAAATATAAATGCTAGAAGTTGTCATGGGAATGTAAGTATGGGCATCTTCTGATTCTAACAGATCAACAGTCTAGCAAGTACCTATGAACTTATGAGTGGTGCATCGGTGTGTTTCACGATGGACTGACCTATGACTAGGACATTTCCAGGTGAAATGGTTAGACTTAGTGACTTTAAGAGCTTGGGGGTACTGGATTAGTAACTGCTCTTAGCACTGTTTGTGGTGGTTGGTGCTGTACATACAGGTGGTAGTGAGTGACGTTGTTCTGCTGAGGAATTTGTGTGTGGGTTTATACCTTGGAAATTATTAGACTTCAAAAGAATTGTAGTGTCTCAGCACATAATGGCTTATTAAATAGTGAGTGGCATAATGGCATGATGTGAATGTTAGTACTGACAGCCTGGTTGGTACTAAAAATATGTCTGATGGGAGGCTAGCGTCCAGATTTAGCAGGTATCAGTATCTCATAGGTAGGGTGACAAACATAGGTGGCTGTCATTAAGCATGAAGCAGTTTGTGCACTGCCTCAGAGAACCGAGTGTTTATAAGCTGGCAACAGATTCTGTAATGACAGACAGTAGGTGGGTTGATCTATATTGAGTACCCAGAGTGTTTTACCTACTGCAGTCACCTAATAGATAAACACAATTAAGGTGGTATGGGAATTTGTAGTAAATTTGGAGTACCTAGAAGAGGGACTTCCAGTTTCATCTTGCTTGCTATTAAAAATGGAAGTAGGTTAGGTTTCAAAGCTAACTCTGTCTTTACTAAAGAGATTTTTATATGGCAACTTTGAATCTGGTAGAGGGGTTGTCAATCTGTTTTAATTTAAAGGGATTTCCCTCTTTTATTCAGGACTCAGTCTGTTAGCCCAGCCAAATGGAGCACAATCAATGGCATGCAAAACGGAGAAATAGAAACTTTGCTAAAAACAGAAAATAACTAATAAAAATTTAACTTACTTCTATATCATCTGTAATGAAACATTAAATTTCACTTTATTTTGGACTTGAAACATTGCAACTAAAATATCTAGCAATAACAATAATGCAACTCTAGAAAGTTGCAACATAAAACACTGCAGAAACTAAAGACACATTGTTCACAACTTCCAGTTTGGAGGATCTGTTCCACAGTTAAGAATTTAAAATATATTAATTCTGAAGTTGCACAAACTTGGAGAAAAGGGGAATGGAAGAAACATACAAAAAAAACTTTTTTTTCCTTTTCTCTGAATCATACAACTGTGTAGATACTAAACTCCATTTGTAAAAATCCAATAGTCAATGCAATGAAGTACTGACAATGCAAGAGTTTGCAAAAGACTTGCACTTGTGGCTTACTCTGGTGTAAGCCTGCCCTGATTCACAAAGACTTAAACTGAGAGCAAAGATGGTATTCATAATCAGAGAGATCATATTACATAATGAAAAGGGCTAAAAGAGCTACTACACCTTTATCTAAATATGCTAAGCGCTAGCTAATTGTACTGAATACACAAAAGTGAAGGCGCACCCATAAGCTTCAGATTTGTCTGTATGTTTGTGAAGTAGATTAAAACTGCTGTGGGTTTTTGTGAGTGTAAGGTTTGTAGTATAAATTACCAAATTACTTTCAGTTTTTTTTTTTTTGTTCATAACTTGAAGGTGCTTGTGGGCTTGTTTAAGCCTGCATACATTACTGGAACTCAATACAGGAGAGTGGCACTCGAGGCAGTCAAATGGATGTGTATAGATGCCTTTGGTGGCTTGATGGATAGAGTCTACTGGCTCTGTGAGTCTGTGAACCCCTGGAGGAGGTCTTGCATATAATTGAGGTGTTTCCACTTCCCACTCAACCACATCATCTACAAGGTCCGGAAGCTCACTCTTTGTGTGGCTTTCGTTTCTGTACCAATATGGGGGGGCCTAGAGAACTTCAGCCACCATCCCAACTCTGACAGGATGTTCCTGGGTGGGCAGAGGGAGATGGAGGACATTCCTTGACCTGGGACATATGAGGATGGGCTGCGACTGGGATACCTAGATCTGTGGAAAATGGGACATAATAGGGAGAAAAAGAAAAAAATTGAAAATAAATAAATAGAAAATAAGAAAAAGAGAGACAGTGAGACAAACTATGGGCATGACTCCTAAGTGATATTGCAATATTTTATTGACAATGTATATTAAAATGTCTTGGGCACATGTACTTAATGAATTTATGCTACATATTACATTTTTCAGAAATGCTGACCAATGATAACTACTACTGACTCTGGTGAAAGAGTTACTTATGGTAATTGTAATATTACTGCAGTTATATTTGAAGCATTTCATCTCAAAGTATATGACATATATTTTTGGGGGGTAATGCAATCTGAACAGATAATAAATGACTGAATATGTTATGTTTATACAATGAAATGAGTAATTCTCATGTATGCCTTCAATAAGCTTCTTTAACCACCTGTCTAACTGGAGTTTATTATATAAGGGGGTCTTACTAAGCTGTATAAATAATAAGAAATGGAATGCATAACTGTTTACCAGTGCCATCTTAGGGCATGGACACACTGGACAGTTGCCCGTGGGCCCCACAAGCATAGGGCCCCATGCTAATCTATGTATGTTGTGACTAGCTGCCAATAAATAAAAAAAATATTACACTCTACTAAATTATATAATATTTTAAGAATTATGAAAATGACAGGTATTAAAAAGTATTGTACAGCACAGAGCTGATCATCCAAAACAACAATTATCTGAATGCAGCCTTGTTAAAATGTCAAGTATCCAAACACAGCAACAGCCTTCCTAAAAGTTGTGTCTGTATGTGCATCACCTGTTCTTTCTACCACTCAGAAGTTAACATTCTGTTCATTTCTGCATTGCTGCTTCCACAGTTCCATCTCAACAAGTGTAATCTGGATTTTTTGTGTGTGTGCATGCGTGTGTGTGTGTGTGTGTGTGTGTGTGTGTGCATCTGTGTGTGTGTGTGTGTGTGTGTGTGCATCTGTGTGTGTGTAAAATGCCCCATGTTCATGTTTAATCCTGTGAGTGGTTTGGTAGGTAGTGGCCCCAATGCACTGCTTTGTCCACGGGGCAATAATGCTGTTAAGATTGTCCTGCTGTTAACCTATGTTATGACTGTGGTTATATCTTGATTTATTCATTCAAATTTCTATCTTTAAGGAATGGCTTGCTTATATTCTGATCATACCTTTCATCCTCTCAGCACAAGAAATCTGGACAAAGCCAGAACAAATGGGGGAACAAAGGCTCAAAAATAGGGGCAGATTTTAAATATTGTTCCTATAGCCTTAGAAAGTTGCTGGAATGACAGATTGTACATTATGATATATTTTTAAGGATATGAAGTCTGAAACTCAAATGTTTTAATTTTTTTTTTATATTATTTAGTGACTTCAATCCTCAATGATTTGCCAGAAAACCACACATTTTATGAGGAACAGACCAAAAATAAGAGGCAAAAATCTGGACATTCTGCAAAAATCCATACAGTTGAGAGATATAATTCTGGCAATCTTTCATTTAATTTCCTAACTTCTGTATCTTCTTGGCAAAAGAAATTGTTACAGGATATGCTTTATTCCTATAATACATTGTGAGGCACCAACATGTCTGGGGTGGGGGAAGTTTTGCTATTGCTTAATTGTGTTCTACATTTCCTTATACTATTCTTAATTTTGCAACACATGCTTGACCAAAAATGCATTATGATGTGCAGAACTTACTTTAGCTTCTCTTTAGCTCTTAAGTCAAACATTTTTGATTCTTTTTAAGGCATACAATTCATACTTAGTGGTAAAATGAATTGAGTAGTACAACATGCAGCAAGATGTATGCAGGTCATATACTTACTGCTTTGTCCCTCCAACCCGACTTTTCATATGGTATGGTGGACAGCTCTGGTCAGCCATTTTGTACGTGTAGCAACTATTTTGTAAAGAAGTTACATATTGCACAAACGAAAGCAGTTTCCACATCAATAAACTAGTAAAGCCATACTTATCCATATTGCTAATCACTGTAAAATATTTCAGGAATCATTCATTGTTTACATACTTTAAAGTGATAAATTTCCTACAAATTGATACTGCCTCTGTATCTATACACTCCTACAGGTATGACAATCAATGCAGTCAGTAATACATATAGAATTACATATATACCTGCATTAAGTTTAAACTATTTACAAATACACAGTTACAGCATTTTGCTTACATTAATATTTTTTATTACTGGAAAAAAACCTTACTATAGTATTATAGCCTTCTATTCTGCACCAGAGTGGCAGATCTCTGATATCAGTTTTCTTCCATTCACTGCCAGCTACAGCTTGGCAAATTTCTGCAGGTATGACTGCTGCAGAAGGTAGAGAAGGATCTTGGTGTCTTTGTCAGACCAGCTTGGGGCTTGACCCTGGCCTTTCACAGATGTCATTTTGTGAATTGCAGGTTGTAAGGTGAAGGATGTAAGAGCATATCAAGAATTAAAAGGGTATAAA
Organism: Protopterus annectens; assembly: GCF_019279795.1. Taxonomy (NCBI): domain Eukaryota; kingdom Metazoa; phylum Chordata; order Ceratodontiformes; family Protopteridae; genus Protopterus; species Protopterus annectens. Next base: position 1,170,273,270 of record NC_056726.1, read on the forward strand.
ACACATGCCCTGTGCTTGACATCAGCCTGCCCAACCCATGAAACCATATATGGGTAATACCTATAAAGCTTGTCTGACTGTAAAGGTTAGTTTACTAACTAGAATGAGCATGTCACGTGGAAATCTTCAGCTTTTTTACTTATTGCTATTAATTTACTTATGTGAATGGAAAGCTTTCAGCAAAGTGTTATCTGCAGAACTGTTGTAGTGGTGTTTTTTACAGAATTTAAATGAATTCAAAAGTGTATCGGTATTCATTTCTCCGGTTAATGAAAGCATTTATGGTAGTATTGGTAACTCAAATTGTCATACCTCTGAGCGGTCCAGATTTTTGCTTCATATGTTTAGTCTTTTCATTATAAAATGTGTTTTGCTACAAAATTAATTGGAATTGATATCACCAAATAATGACAGACATTTGAGTTTCAGACTTCATATCCTTCAGAAAATGTGTTCTAACATAAAACATGTTATTCTAATAACTTTCTAAGTTTAAAAGAGCAATAATTAAAATGTATGCCTGATTTTGGACCCGTGTTCCCCATTACTTTTGGTTTTGTACAGATTTCTTGGTCTAAGAGGTTAACAGGTTTGCAACCTTAGTTGCTGTGATGCAGTCACTTACTACTAGTAAATTAGTTCTTTAATATATTTTTAAATGTTGTTATGGTCAAAGTTTAGGAAAATCATTGATATTATCTTTTGTAAGGTCTTCTATGAGTCATAAGAACATGAGTACATCACAAACTACTGTTTTTACTAAATACATATGACAAAAGTTATGGAATGATGTATTATGCTTAATATCATTTATGTGCTTACATGTGACACAACACTCAGGGCCCTTCAGAACACTGAGCTCATGGCAAGCTGGAGTCACTTTATGCTAATTTTACCTCATATACATTTGTGCAATGGTGTGATTCATAGTGCTTAGTTCAGAAGAACTTCTTTTATGTCAGAAATCTATAAATCAGCCTGATGCTACACCTGCGAACTGAAATCTGCCTCTTTAACTTGCACTGACCCTCATTTGTTGCCGAAAGTCAGGGGAATCATGAAGAATTAAAAAAAAAAGAGAGAGAGAGAACAGGTTAATAATCGGAAAATGTTCGGAAAATTACAGGATTATCCAAATTAAGGGGAAACCAGTGGAATGGGAAGCAATTGGTCAGGTGCCATATGAGGATCATTTGGAGCCTTCCACAGGAAACCAGTATAAATGTTCACTTGAAGCAAGACAGCAAAAAACAGGGAACAGAAAACTGTGGAAACTCTGATGCAGTCAATGTTGAGGAGTGATAGGCCAGTGAGTTCCCATACGACAGAGTAACGGATAACACAGGATGAAATTGAAGAGAATGTGTCACAGGAAAATGCTATAGAACCTTCTATAGAATGCCTGCAGGAAATGGAAAACAAGGGATGTGCCCTCCATTTGGAAGAAAATGAGCTAAGAGAAGAGTTGATTAATTTAATTGACATAGACAGATATATCAAGATCAATGAAAGAAATAGACTGTAGAAGGTCAATAAAACCCAAAAATTCAGAAGTCTGATAAAACAAATGAACACAGTAATTAGGACTGTCCATAGAGATCCATGCTATATAACAGAAGTAAACAGGATATATTACTATGCAGCTAAATTAATAACTGATAAAGTTCTACCACAAGAACAGAGGGTAGTGAGTGAAAGGAAGGGGAGAACTCGAATACCATCATGGAAATATCGAACAGAGAAAACTAATGCAGTTAAGACAAGAAGTGTCACTGTTACAAGACTATAGAAGAGGGAACAGATTAACAAAAATACTAGGAAAGATAGATGTGGTAAAAGCAATGCGCAGTATTAGAACAGACCAGGATCTATCATACACTATCACAAATAATAAACTAAAAATTTCAGCACAGGAGGAAAAACAAGATATGCAGATAAATAAAAAGGAAAAGTAGAAAATAAGCAATTTATTGATGACTCAAAAAAGTTTTATAGAGAATTGGGAAACAAGATAAAAGGAAATGAAAGACTGCCAAAATAGAAGAAATATATGCATTCTGAAGAAATATCTATGAAAATCCTGTGGAACATAACAAAGATACTAAATGGATAGAAAAAGAAAGAATACGAAGTTTAAAGGTACGGGATATGAAATGGGATGAAGTAACAGCTAAATAGATTGAAGTAAAGTTAAGAAAAGCCTCTAATTGGAAAACCCCAGGCCCAGATGCAGTACACAACTTTTGGCTAAAAGTATTAACATCTTTGCATGAAGATTTAGCCATGGGTAAGAACTATTTATATGCACACCTCCAAATAGGCACCAACCTGGCCAACAACAGGAAAAGTAATGCTCCTATTTAAGAGTGAACCTGCAAGCTAAACTGTGCACGAGTATCGATGCCGACAGAGTTTATAGACATTTAGAAGAAAACTCAATTATGGCAGTAGAACAAAAGGGCAATAAAAGAAAGTCATATGGAACAAATGATCATTTGTTGATAAATAAAGTCATAGTGGAGAACTGTAAAAAGGGGAAGAATCTAAGTATGGCATGGATTGACTACAAAATAGCATTTGATGGTATCCCACATTCATGGATAAAAGAGTGCATAAAAATGTATAAGATACATCCTACAACGATCGACTACATTACAGTGACCATGAAACAGTGGCAGACCACTTTGCAATTAAGCCATGGTAATGGACAAATTATTATCCCAGGGGCAAAAATTCAAAGGAGGATATTCCAGGGTGACTCTTTGTCACCGCTGCTATTCTGCCTTGCCCTTAGCCCATTGAGCTGTCTACTTAACAGCTTAGGCCATGGCTATAATTTGGCTCCTAGAAATCAACAGGGTGTAAAGACTTCTCATCTTCTCTTTGTCTATGATTTAAAGCTGTTTAGCTCATCAGATGAGGAACTGAAAGCACAACTGCAAATTGTCAAAACTTTTTCAGCTGATATAAGAATGTCATTTGCTCTTGATAAATGTGCAAAAGCAACCTTTAAAGCAGGAAAACTGCAACACCAGGAAAACATCAGTTTAGGACAAGAATGTGATATACAAGAACTTGACCAAGAAGGAGTATATAAATATTTGGGAAATGATGAATGATCAACAATAAAACATGAACAAATGCGAATAAAACTTAGGAATATTTCAGAAGACTTAAATTAATCCTAAAAACAGCACTGACATCTAGGAATAAAATCCAAGCTATAATCCAATTTGCTCTTCCTGTCATAACTTACAGTTTTGGAGTAATTGACTGGCCCCAAAATGTATTGAATAGATTAGACAGGAAAACAAGAAGGATGCTTCATGCTCATCAAATGATTTATAAAAATCAGTGCATACCAATATTATATATTTCCCGTTATGAAGGAGGGATGGGCCTCCTTGAAATTGATTACATGTATAGATCTGCAATTGTGGGACTCCACACATAACTGCTGACCTCACAAAACCCAAACGTAGTGAAAGTTTTGAAACCTGAAAATAAATCTAAGAAGAATTCTCTGCTTAATCTAGCAGAAGCATATCGGCATCAAACAGGAATGGAAATCAAACTAGAAGTAGATAAAAATCAGGCAGCAACTGAATGTGCCAAAAAACAAAAGAAAGAATAAAGGTGAAGGACCAGATGAGAAGGCAAGAAATGTGGAAAATGCATAAATATAGTTGCAAGTATAAAAAATTTCTGGAAGAACCTCATGTTGAAGAACAAATGCAGGAATTGTTAAGGACAGGCAAATTCAAGCCAAGAGATGAAAGATTAATATTGGCGGCACAAGATAGTGGGTTATATACACATTGGTTTACAAAGTCCATTGAACATGTGGGAGAAACAGACAAATGTAGGTTTAGCAAAACTGAATTGGAAACAGTTGCACATCTCATTGCTGGTTGCGACATACTAATGGCAGAAGGACTGGATACTGAAAGGCATAATAATGTGGCAAGACTTTTGCACTGGGGATTGTGCAAACATTATGGTACTGAAGTGGCTGAAAAACACTGGAAACATGAGCCACTAAGCATCACAGAAAATGATGAAGTCTACATCACATGGGATCATCCATTACCAACAGTTCAAAGATAGATGCTAGGAAACTATATATAGTGGTCCAAGAAAAGAAGACAAAAGTAGCATTGATCATTGAAATCACCACACCCAGTAACTACAGTGTCCTTCATACAGAGAGATACACAAAGTTATAAAATATCAAGATTTGCATGCAGAAATGAGAACAATGTGGAAGAAAGATACTCAGATAGTTCCAATTGTAGTAGCAGCAACAGGTCTTATAAAAAAGAGTCTACAATCATATTTAGATATGCTACCAATACATCTAAATCCATACGAATTGCAGAAGGAGTCATTACTGGGCACATTGCAGGTGCTGCAAAGAGCACTACTGGCTGACATCAAAGAGTGAAACAATACTAATTTCATGAACTTTCATCGTACTTTGACTTAGGAATGGGGACTATTCCTGTCATGGTATTAGAAACCCAAAAGACCTGGAGAAATTAAAAAAAAGTCAAATATGAATTGTTAACAGTATTAAGGATCAATGGAGTGGGAAAGTGTAAGGTGCCATTTTCAGCAAATGAGTGCACTGCCATACCTTATGGCCTTTATAAAATGGTTGTATGGAAGTAGGGCAGCATCACTAAATGAATTATCATGTTTATGTTAAAAACATATATAATTACCTATTGAAAATCATCACTGAGGAGAATAAGCAGTACCGTTTGCAATACCTATCACTAAACTGTACCTGCATGGGTGTCCTGGGTGAATCATGTTTAACTGGCCATATTTTAATGATTTCAGGTTATAATATGCCACAGCTTCCAAGATCAAGACACCAGAGAGACAACTTCAAATCTGAGGAAAACCACATTCTAATAGATGTCCTCAGGATATATGGGAAACATCTGTTTGGGAAAGGGGGACCAAATCTGACAGAAAGAGAGAGAGATAAGGCATGAAATCTATTAGTGGCTGACATCAGTGCTAATAGGGGAAGGAATGGCACATTGCAACAGTGTAGTAAGATGGAAAATGACATAGTGGGCATACATGAACAAAGGCATGCAGAATCTGATTACCTGCAGCAGCACAGGTGGGGGCCCCTCCACAATCCAACCATTAACACCACACAGGGAGTAATTTCTATCCATAAGGGATGATGAGAATTATGAAAATGAAGGTACTACAAGAATCATAGGAAGGTGTGGGGATGCTAGTACTTTCAGATAACTTCAGCAGCCACAGTATGACACACAGGAAGGTTAGTTCATAGCTGGTAGCAATAATTCATACTGGCATATACAATTAAGGATATCCATGTAATAATAACTCATTAAATCTTTTCTCACTAGGTGCTCCACCTACATTGGGCATTCAAGAAAGTTCACAACTGCTGAAAACTAAGAGTCTATATTATGTGTTTATAAATAAATAATTTGTGGTTGCCAAGGTTTAAACACCTTATCAATTGTTCTTTCACAGGCTCTTCACCAGAAGCAAACACATACACTGCAAGAGCACAACAAACAAAAGATGTCAGCACAGTGATTGTCAACAGTGATGTCATAACTCTTGTAAACATGACCCAGCCTTAGGATAGTGGTACGCAGTCACAAAGTGCACTGCCAGGACCCTCCATTCCACATCAGGAACACAACTGCACAAAAAGTGACACAGGCTCACACAACCAACTCAATGACAACATCAAATTACAAACTGAAGAGGATGGGATATCACACAGCTGAATACCATAAGGCCACATTCAGGAAGATGTTACTATTTCAGAGTTAGCAGTGCCTGCTGTGGCGCTTGTATAAAGAAGTGCCAGGAGAAGCCATTTGTCACATCTAACTCCATAGACACACAAGACCTTGGATGCCTAGCAGCAGATGTTTCACGGCATTCTTCAGGCTCAGTTCACTGCCATAGTAAGGTAGAGATGGTCAGACTACTGTACAGTATGCATGAAGAGTTTCATCAGTACATGGATATGATGGAGGCCAGGGATAATGCCATGATGATCTCCATGTGGAGGATAGTGACACAAACAGCATCTGGACAGGAGAGTGTCAACACATGGGAGGCCAGGCAGGCTACACACCATGTGATTCTCAAGGTATGACATGCAAAAGAAGCCAGGCAGGATTTGTCAGCCTTACTTAACATGTGATACAACCACCTCATAGTCAAGGTCTTGATCCCTCCACACTGTCAGATCAGTCTCTGGAAGTTTCACTGCAACCATCAGGTCATGGCATTGCAGTAACTCAGCATTAAGGGCTTATGCCAATACTGACTCAAAGTCACTAAGACAATCTCCTACACTATTAGGGGAGGTTATGTATGATACATTACATATGTAACTGCATTACAAACACATAGATAAAACACGGGCAAAGATAGAAATACATAACCACATACTACGTCAGTAAAACTCTGATGTCACCATGCAGAATTGAAAGATTTCAACAATTTATTTTTTTACTTGTGTGTTTGGGGGACATTTTTCAGTTCTGATAAGCAATACTTAAAATACTATTATTTGAGTAATGAATGTGGGATGTACAACTAGGGTTATTCATCTGATACTGTCATGCCCCATGGGATATATGCAAATGACACCTTAAGGACATCAAGTGTTTCAGCTATATGGCTTCTGAATGTCTATGACATTTTACTTTTTCCTTTTCACCTCTTTATCAACAGATTCAGGACCTTTTTACTTTTTAGTTTTGTTTGTTAGTTGGGATATTTTGCAGGCAACTTAATGGTTATGTACATCAGCTGGGTTTAAAGATCCTGTGTTTCTGGAGTACAGCCAAACAGTCTGCTTATACTGTGCTGATGAGGTCATAAGAATGCTGAAACATGCAGCTAGTTGTGTTTGGCTTAATTGATCTGAATCTATCCATAAAAAGTCATGGACATTCAGAAACCATATAACTGAAACACTTGATTTCCTTAATGGGTCATTTGCATATATCCCACAAGCCTCTATTCTAGGAGGTTTAAGGTATTACACAGTGAAAACGCTAGATTAGCTAGGTTTTTCTTTTAACTTTTACAGCTGCTTAGTTAGGTAAATGGTTCAGTAAATTAATTATTCAACTTATAGTCCAAACTGACTCATAGGTTCATAGGTAGGTACTAGGCTATCTGCCCGAGGACATTTTTAAGCCTAGCCAGAGTGTGTCGGCTTTCACCGGCCCATTGATTAATTAACTGGGCCTCTGTCAAGCAGAGCCAATTAAGTGATCCCAGGGGTGTATTTTCTGTTACCCATCCACTTGTCAAGGCTTCTCTTGAAGAGTGTTAGTGAGGGGCTCTGCCTAATGTAGTTAGGAATTTTGTTCCAAAGCATGGGGAGTCTCTGTGACAGGAATCTATCCCTCCAGCATGTTCTATTTATTGTTGTGGTGAGGTTTAGCTCACTAGAGTGCGTGGCTCGCAGTGACTTGGATTTCTTTAGGTGGAGCATGTCTGTCAATTCTGAGTTGGACATGGCTTTGTAAGTCAGATAGAGATCACCTCTGAGTAAGCGATAGGCCACTGAGTACAGCTGGAGTTTTTTCAGTCGGGCTGCATAGGACATATGTTTGAGGCCAGTAATGCTCTTGGTGAGTTACTTTTGTGGTCTTTCCAGCTGTTGGAAGTGTCTTGTGAGGTACATCCCAAATGGGGCATTGTACTCTATGATAGGTCTGATAAGTGACGAGTAGAGGGGCAATATAACCTCTTTATTTTTAGATGCGAACCCCTTAGTAATTAGATGGGCCACATAGAAGGATCTCCTAACTACTTTGGCAATATGATTGTCAAAGGAGAGATTACTATCTACCTGGGTCCCCAGATCTCTTATTACCTCTTCTGTATTAAGGGGGCTGCCGCCTATGTGGTAATTCGTGGGTGTTTTGTTTTTCCCAAATGGGATGACTATGCATTTTTTGGCATTTAGCTTGAGGCCATGACTTTGACACCAGATGTCTGTCTCAGTAAGGCCTTTTTTGTTAAAAAAGTGAGGAAAAACATTCAAAACTGACATACAGGCAAGCACAAGTCTTGCATTTCTTTTACTGTTCTAAGTAAAGTAACTCATGGAAAATGAAAGCATAATTAAGTTACAGTATATGTCATCATACTATGACAGTTAGTATGTACTGTATATGTCAAATAACATTCCACTATGTAATTAAGCAAATGGGTGCATCCCATTAATATGTTATGGAAAAGCTTAGAATGCTGTAAAGAAAAGTAAACAGAACAGGTCTAGGGATCTAAACCTCTTCTGCAACATCAACAAAATGGCTTGGAGGGACACGTATATCTTGCAGAGGATACCTGTCTTCTGAAACAGACCCCCATCCAAATAAACTGAAGCTCATCCTTGTCCATATTCAAGTGCAACTTGGATCTATGGATGGGAAACAGAAAATTTACCCCAGGACTGCCCTTTGTACTACTAATGGACAGAGGCAGCTCCTAAATGCCTTATTCCATGCATGAGTCCCTTCAAATTATCCATGGTATGATCTCAGCTATTCTCATTTAGGGTAATGTATAATTATTGACCATGGGATGGGTAAGACAAATCTCTAGCCAAATAGGATAGGTTAATTTGAGCACAGAAAGGGAAATTGGCTATTCTTAAAATGGCCCTCAAGAGCAGCTAGCCTAGTACTTACTAATGAACCTATGAACCCAGGAATGATGAAGTTCTGTAAAAAAATCATAAACTGTTACGTTCATGATGTTAGATTCCAGCAAAACATGGGTTCATAATTCACTTTTCAGTGAGTGATTTACGATAGTTAAATCTCTAGAAAGATGAAAAAAGAGTTTACCATTACTTCAATGGCAATCTTTATCTTCTGAGGTGTAGTAGCTCATGATAATTTTTAAGAGTTCACTCTACTTTATTCATAGGTTCATAGATTAGTACTAAGCTAACTGCCCTTGCGAGCCATTTTAAGCCTAGTCAATTATCTCTTGTGAGACTCCAACCCTGCACCTTGTGTTTGCAAGGCAAACACCTTAACCATTAGGCCACCCTCCCAACCAAAAACATGTCACAGCAGTTCAGAGCTTTAAACTGGCAGTGGTGGGATTCACCTGTTATATAGGCATGTTTGTGAAATAACAATGTCTCTTTTCCAAAATGACTCTGAAGCAGCATGTGGATAAGTGTCTGGTTCATAGACAAAGACAGGGAATAAAATCCGGGACTAAAGAATGAAGCTGCTTAGAAGCACATAGCTTTAATCTTCTGTATTAAATTGCTACTTTTGAAACAACATTTGGAAATGACTGGTCTGGGTAGATAATTCACCTGCATTACCATTGATCTGAGGCCAGCTAGCAGTCCAGGAGCTGAAGGGCATATCAACAAGGTTTGCTCATCCATTCATAGGGACTTTCCATACTGAAAGGGACCCCTAGAAAATTCAGCAGGAAACTAATGTCATTGAACACATTAGCTGCAACATTTGTGTGAGGAGATACATGTGTAAACATGCACATACCTTCCTGCATCTTACGTCAGCAGCATGCTGATGTACAGGTGGTAGGCCTTGGGTAGTGCCTCCATCTTATGTGTATAAAGATACACATGCCTTCCTGCATCATACGTCAGCAGCATGCTGATGTACAGGTGGTAGGGGATGGGTAGCACATCCATCTTATGTGTATAAACATGCACATGCCTTCCTGCATCATATGTCAGCAGCATGCTGATGTATGGATGGTAGGGCTTGGGTAGCGCATCCATCTTATGTGTCTAAACATGCACATGCCTTCCTGCATCATACGTCAGCAGCATGCTGATGTACAGATGGTAAGATGTGGATAGCACATCCATCTTATTAGTCACAAAAAATATACTTTGCTTGCCCTGACCTAGCATATTTATGTAATGACCAAAATCCCAAAAATCTTAAGGTCTTGCCTTCTCAAGAGGGGGGGACACAAGGAAAATGTTTGCATTGGTGCACTTCCAGGCACATAAACAAGGGAGATGATAACATCAGATAGCACAACAGAAAAGCTAAAGGTTAGCAGTGAAGATGGATATAAAGTTGAGTAAAACAAGGATTAAAGAAACTATTGGAAAGGAGGGATAACTTTTCTTCTGGGATGAAAGGAAGGTGGGTCATTAGCCAAACTGAGAAAGAAATGAGAATACAAAGTTCAGTGCAAAAAATATCCATCAAATGATATGCAAATCTTGTGACAGAATTACTTTCATGAGTGCAGTTTTTCCTAGGATAATGTGATATTTCCTGCAACAGCACTGTCATTGTTCTATTTGTGATCATGCTTTCCTCTAAACCACATCCCTCTTATATTTCTCAACAGTGCCTCACTTTTTAGACAATGCTGTCATTCTGTGTAATAAAATTTCATTGTTCATTGAAGTGGCTTGTCACATATTTTGTTAATAGTTAAAAAAATACATAAGGCTCATTTATCCAGAGCTGGCAACACCATCAGAGACTTTGAGTGATTTTGCAAACATTGGAAGCCATCCATTGCAAGACAAACTAAAATAAGTGCACTTTTGCACTTCCATTGCTTACTTTCATTATACTGTCAAGGTTTATTGTGATATCTATTGTTTTTCTTCACTTCTTTTGAGTTTTAAAGTTGGTTTTCAAACTGCTGTAAGGCTGCTGTTCTGCACTGACATACATTGTATCAAGTGGTTTGTTAGTTAGTTTTAGGCATCTGTTCGTGGTTCATTAACACTTAAGCTCCAAACCAGTCATGTTACATTAAGAGGGACAAAGTCTGTACCCTTGTGACAGGAAAGGGCTGATTTCACCTATCCCAGCTGGGAATTGCTGGTAGCAAGCTCATTATGGGCTTGCCTGATTGGACTTAGGGCATATTTAGTGTAAAACTTGCCTTTTTCTGATTGTATATATAAGCCACGGGTTTGTGCAAAGCTGCTCTTCACGCTGCAGTGGTTAGTGGTGCATATGTATGTATATATGCAATCACCAGAAGTTGAAATTTCCCTGTAAAAACACCTTGGAACTTTACCTCAGGTCCACATTACTGATTTGTGCAGTGAAGAGCATGCATGCTTTTAATTAGGGCTGTTTAGGTCTACATTACCTTATCATAGCACCCAGGGCTATCGATGCTCAGAGAGCATCTGGTTTGGGCATTGAACAGCATCGCTGGCTAGGTTAGCAGCAGATTACATCAAGTAAGCACCCACTCCTCATCTGGTTACAAACACCCTCCACTCCTATCCCTTGAAAAGTACACAGCAGGACCTGCAACCATGGACAGGCACTTTCCTACCATCTCTGTATTTAGCTTGGTGGACATGGACATCCTGAGGTACTGTAGCAATTGTCTCATGTACACTAACAACCACTTATTTCTCAAACAGACAAATACAGTATGTGAGAGATGTAGTTACACATTGACACTGGAGGCTGGACTCTCACATACAGACACAAAAAAGCAACAAACAGGTTGTAAGCGATTCACACATACCACTCACTGCACCCACAAAGGATGACTCACATGGACCCATATGTACGGAGGTACACCTTACCCAAATGTCAAAGGCCTCCATAAAATTAAAACCAAGAAAGTCTCTGTCCTTTTAGGTAGAGAATCAGGTAGGTAGTAATAATGGCTATGGCAAACAGCAAGTCAGAAAAATCAAAATAATATGGAAGCATCACTGTCTCAGAGCATAGGCTAAGAACCACAATTAAAAAGTGTGTTTTATTGTGGTTCTTAGCTTATGCTCTGAGCCAATTATGCAGTCACATTATTTTGAAACATCAATGGCTTCTCAAGTGCAGTCCTCAGAAACTCGGCATGCACACAAACAAGACAATTACCATAACAATACGTAAATCTACATCTCGTTGTGTCTCAATGACCAAGCTCATATGGAGAAACACTCCACAACCCAACATTTTGGTCACAGGTAACTCCATTGTGAGACACAATCATGTCTCCTTACCAGGAGAAGATTGCAGTTAGTTGCCTGTCAGGGGCCAGGATATGTCTGATCACAAAAGCATGCAGGTTATGTACCCCTAAGTACCAGTATGACTCAGTCATTGTCCATGTTGGTATGAATGACCTGAGACATACCTCCTTGGAAATACGAAGAGAGACATGACTGAGCTCTCTGAATGTGTGTTGTTAGCAGGTATGAGCCTTGCACTGAGCACCATTCTACCATCTCCAAGGATGATGCCACAATACCAACAGAAAGTGATTGACTTTAATAATTGGCTTAGCTACTCATGTCATGCCAAAGGGGTCCAATATTTCTCAGCCTAGGAGGGCATCATTGACAGGCCATGCTGCTTTGCCAGGGATGGTCTCCACCTGTCACCTCTAGGCTTTTATATATTGGCCAAAACATTACTCAACCCTACAGTGCCTTTTTTAGGCATTGTCAAACAAATAAACCTTCCAACATAACAAAAACTATTCAGGATAAGCAAAAGGTGCTACTGCTCAATAATAGCAATCTAAACAAGAAACTGCACTCCCTAAAAGCTCTCCTCATCCTGCAGAATGCTGTCATCTGTGCAGTTAGTGAAACATGGTTCATAGCCACAGAAAGCACTCCAGCAGTGCATGGCTATAATGCCATTCATACGTTCTGATCACTCACTGAACATGAAAAAACAAAAGGAAGAGGTGTATAAATATGTATATATTCTACACAAAGAATAAGCACATCTCAAGGCTGCTCAAACAATATGACATGCTTAAACTATTCTATTTCCAACTAACCATGGGAAAAATCCATTACCATATTCCTGTTAGCTACAGGTCCCCATCATGAACCAGGAAACCCACACATCATACCAGAAGTTACTTGATTCACTCACTGTCCAGCCCAATACCATACTGATAGGTGATTTTAACTACCCCTCCATTAACTCAGAGGCATACACAAACAAGAACATGCAGGTGCAAAGATTTATAGACTGTAAATTCAAATGCCCTAGATCTACTGGTCTGCACTCCCACTAGGGAAATAAATATCCTAGATGTGGTACTCACAAATATGGGAGAGTGCTGCACCCCCCCCCCCCCCAAGTAATGTCCTCACTGGTAAGATCAGCTCACAAAATGGTCTTCCTGGGAAAAAAAGATAAAACTACACCCCCACCTAACCCCAAAAACTTTAAGAACATTTATAAGGGAAACTAGCTGCTGTTAAGCAAAAGCATAGCTACATTTTAAGCTCCCTCAAATCCAGAAAACACAGAGGCCTATGCAGAGGCATACACAAAAGCTCTGTATGACCATATAAACAACTGCATAGAAACATGAGTACCAGATCGAAATAAACCCAGGCCAAACTGCAAAAACAAGCCACCCTGGTGGATCCCTGGTATTAATAGGTTGTACAACAAAAGGAAGACAATTTTGTTGAGAAGTAAGAGGGAATGTACACAACAGATCAATATGTCCCTCATTAGTATAAACAAGCAAATCAGGGAACTAGTCAAGTCTCTGAAAGCAGACTTTGAGGTAAAAATTGCCTCCAAAACTACCAAAGCAAAGGAGAGCCATAAGATATTTTTCAGTTATTTCTGCAACTATAAGGGCAACACCCAACAATGAATGAGTTATAGATGGCATCACCTGTACTCAGCCAGAAGATATGGAAAATCTGCTGGCCGATAAATTCAGCTCAAATTTTACCTCCCAATCTCTGCCATTTCTCACTGAGAAATACCCTCCACCATTTTTTTTCCAGTTATCACCAAGGCACACATAACCACTCTGCTCTCTAAAGCTAAGAACATGACTTCAGTGAGGCCCAACAATATACTAGGTTGCCTCTTAAATGGCTTAAATCAGGACCTATCTGACCCATTAGGATATCTTTTTAACCACAGTCTCCCGACTGGCTTTGCCCCGATAGAGTGGAGAACAGCAATAATCATCCATTTGTATAATGAAGGACGATCAACTAACCCAGGAAATTGTAAACCCATAAGTTCGACTAGTCTTATTTGTAAGGCCATGGAAAGAATAATCATGGACCTGATAAATAATAACATAGAGAACCTCTACACACTTGACCTGAGCCAATTTTGTCTTTGTCAAGGGCAGGTCATGCTTACTGAATCTGGTAGACTTCTTTGAGCAAGTCATTAAGGCCATGAATAAGGGCAAAACAGTACATACCACCTACCTATCCCTGGCTAAGTAAGTTGATACAATTCCCCATTCAGGTGTTATAAGTAATCTCACAAAACCAGGCATAAATCCCTACATCACCAGATGAATAGCCGACTGGTTAGTGGGCAGGACATATGAGATTAAAGTGGGTGAATCCAGATCCAGCAAGAAGCCAGTAACTAGGGGTGGGCTCAGTGTTGGGATCACTCCTGTTCAGAATATACTTCTACGACACCAAGGCCAATGTAGAAGACCTATGGATAACACAGTCTGCCAATGATTACAAGCTGGGGGCAATCAGTATATATCCTTCAGGTGGGTCTAAATCAGACAAATGATTAGTGTCAGAGCCAAGGTCTGAAACTAAATGCAAAGAAATGCATTATCTCACCATTTAGGAAGTCAAATATCCCTGCAAACTACAACATTAACAGCACACCCCTAAAAGTAGACCCAGAGGTGAGGGATCTAGGTACACAGGTAGATAGTAGCATGAACTTTGACCATCATGTGTCCACAGTGGTTAGGAAGTCCTTCTATGTGGCACAACCTATAAGTAAAGGTATGGCATCCAGATCTAGGGAAATTGTAGTTCCACTGTACTCAGCCCTCATTAGACCAATAACTGAGTACACTGCGTCATTTGGCATGTACTTGTCTAGGCACACACAACAGCTGGAGTGACCTCAGAGGTCCCTCACAAAGAAAATACAAGATGTTAACAACATGTCCTGTGTGGATAGACTAAACCTCCTATCCCTTTACTTTGTCTCCTACTAACTATTAAGGGGTGGCCTATGCCGGACATACAAGACACTCACAAATCCAGCCCTGAAGGAGCATCCACACATCCACAAGACAAACAGCATGAAGGTCACCAAGTCTAAGAATGTAAACTTAGTCAGTGACTCAAACAAAACATGCTGAAGAGAGAGAAATGTGTCCCAGAGATTGCCTCGTCTTTGGAACAGGCTTCCTATTCATGTTAAGCAGAGCCCTTCTCTGGCCCTCTTCAAGAGCAATTTGGATCTATGGATGGGTAATTGCAAATGAACACAGAAAGGGGTAGTACCTATGTCTCATATGAGCAGGGGCAATCTGTAATAAACTCAAGGCATAGGCACAAACTCATGCCATCCTCTTGACCCTACAGGCCAAATACTGGGTAAAATCGGGTTATATTGGCTCGGATTTTAAAGACTCTTTAACCTGGTAATCGTCTATGAAGGTGTGAACCTATAATACTGACATATACAACTAGATAAAAAATAACTCTATAGTTGTTATAAAAAGCATCATGCTAAGAATCTTGGGTAAACATGTTTGCAGGGTACTGTTCCACATTTGATAAATTGAAATTTGAAATCTATGCATTCAGCTGTTTTTAATATTACCATATATCTCACTTACTTTCTGCTAATTTAAAATACAGATACATTGTGGTACTGTCCCATCAGTCCAGGTGTAGGTCATCAGTGGTTACTAACCTATTAAGTATTGAGTAACATTTGTCCTCTGTTATGTTTTGGTATTACATTGTCTGTGTACCACTGTACGCTCTACAAAATTACATTTTGATATTATGAATGCATGCTCTACCCATCATCGTTTGTCTGGCAATTGGTAAAGAGGGTTAAGGCTTTGAGCTATTAATAAGCTAATTCCTCTGGCACAAGGTTTGATTCCTTCAATCTTCATTCTGTGACCTTGAGGAAGCCACTTAGCGAAACAGTGGTTTGGACAAAATACATATTTGGGCTAGGCTCATTAATTATTTCCCAGACTACACACTTAGTAGCTACCTATGTACCTATCTACCATCACTAGTAATCCAGGATATGATTCCCTTATCCTCCATTTACTTACTGAGTTACTTTAATGATGGTGTTCCTGGATCAGTGCTCTGCTCCAGTTAACAAAAACAAGTAAGCAATGCAATACATCTGCACTGACAACAGAATGCAGTGGTCCTCAATACTAACATAGAGCTAGTGAACTAGAGCTGAATTTCAGAGAGATCTATTGCACAGTGCATAACAGAAAGACAGAGAAAGACAAACAAGCTGAAAAAAGACAAAAAAACACAGGAGAAGAATGGATCTTGAAAATCATTTTTCTCCTTTAAACTTCTTTTTGCAGAGGGGCCTCACACACCCAAAGCTTATATATATCATCCCCAGGATTGCCATACCTATTAGAAAAGGGAATATTCTGAAATATTTCATCTCAGACTTGATATATGTAAGACTATTCTTTCAGCCATTTATTCTCCACAGTTTGGGACTCACTCTAATGGGTCCTGATATTCCAAATAGTTACTGCATATTCCTTAGGGTATTGGGCTGCCATGGTGAAGTCACTCATTTTTTTCTTTATTGTGTTGACTGGGTTAGACCTACTGAGTAATGTCCATTTTTGGGTGGGGGGCCCAGGAAAAGAACAAAGGAATAACAGATACATAATAGTAGAAAATATAATAAATATGGTAAATTACAAGAGTATAGACAATGTACATTAACTTCACATAGTATAATATTATGTACAATACAGGACTTTGCGAAATTATGCAAAGTTATTTCTGTATATGGTGTGCACAAGTTTTGGGATGGAGGTAAGAAATAGATGGTACTGGAACAACAAGAGGGCAAGTTGCCTACCACAGCCACCCCTCCCAACTTATATATTGTCTGTAATCCTCAATGCCTTTCCAGAAAATAAAACATTTTATAAGGTGCAGACAAAAATATGAGATACATTCAAGGGTAATCTGTGAAATCAGTGACATTTTCAATTTGTTTCACACAATCACTAGAGAAGAATAACTATGCCAATGTATTTCATGCAAATGAACACTAACTCAGGAAAGGCAGACTTTAAAATGAGCAAAGAAGAAGGCAAGTTGTCTTCATCCACAAGCAGCACTCCCCACAACTCCCCCAACATACACAGCAACATTAACTATCAACAAGTTACTAGAAAATCACACATTTATAAAAAAGGAGCATAGCACAGAATATATTTATTTGAGCCCGCAGTCCCTCCTTTTTCGTGACTGCAATTCTTAAATTGGTACTATATCTGGTAGATTATCAGGACAACAGCAGTAGTAGTAGCAATAATAAGATAATAATAATTAAAAAATCTGCATACATAAACAGCATTTCTTTCACTCACAGCCAGCCTAGACTCTCTTATTGATTTGCTGCATTTCTAAATTCAATAACATATCTGGTTGCCTGCCAGAATAATCATAATAGTAATAAAACCTTCCTTATGTTCCTGCAACCTGCTACTGCTGCACGTCCAAGCCACCAAGCACACAGTCTGTAACTCTCTACTCTATTATCTTTATATACATAAGCTTTCTGTGCATTACTTTCCCATTATTCATGGGAAGACAATGAACTGAAAGTAGAGACACTTTCCATGAAATCACAGTGGGCAATTTATCTATCTATCTATCTATCTATCTATCTATCTATCTATCTATTATCTATCCATCTATTTATCTAGTTTGGGATAAAGAATTTTTACCTTAGGAACAGTTAAATAAATAAATAAAATGCCCCTAGTGTATAGTTTCACCAGTCCATGATATGTGAATGTAGACTGCAGGCATTGCAAGTATACATGTCAATACATTGTCATTTAATGTTTTTTAACTATGAATGAAGCATACCCTAATGATTACATTCAGCATATAAGCTAACTAAAATATTTTTGGCTCACCATGGCTTTGGATCTATGGGCTTGTTTGGCTGCTCAAATTACCCCTATTATAACCAGTCACTGTTTGTCTGCTTACCTAAGTTAACTTCTTTGAGAAGCTCAGAAAAGCTGGTGAGAGTGGTCATTCTGTTCACATAGTATGGATCTGACCAAAACATTTGACACTACTCCCTGTTCTGCCATTGGAATCAAGCTAAAAGCATTAGGATATATATCTGGTGAAGTGAATAACCATATGGCTAAATGGCACAGCCTACATAGCAAAGGTGGCAGATGCCTCCTCAAAATGTATGAAGGTAACTTGTGGTATGCTATCTAATTCTCCACTCTCCAGACCATGTATCAGGATATTTGGATAACTAAGTTTGCAGATGATTGCAAACTGGGCATTACTGGCAAATCTGTATCTGATACCCATACATTACAGCCGGAACTAATGTAAAAAAAAGTGGTGTGCACAAAATGACTAAAATTAAATGCAACAAAAAAGTAGAATTGTTACATTTGGTAAACAACTGTCTTACTCAACATACAATATAGACAATAACCCACTCAAAAAATGATAATGTAGTCAGAAATCTTGGAACCTGGGTTGATGATTCCATCTCATTTGACTACTATGTAACAGCATTTGTCAAAATATTCTTCTAAATAGCAATACTAATATGTAATGCCATATCATCCAGGTCAAAAATAAGTTATAATCCCTCTTCTTTATGCAGCCCCAATGAGACTAATCATTGAGTACAACACCCCGCTTTCAGATGTGCTTTTCTGGACATAAGCTACTGGAAAGGCCACAGGGATTACTAACCAAGAGGATTGTTTGCCTTAAGTCCCTGAGCTACCAGAAAAGGCTTGAAGCACTATCACTTTGCTCAGTTTCTTATAGGCTCTTGTGGAGTGGTCTTGGTCTTATGTTCCATGCCACTAGGGACCCCATCCTTCATAATCTACTTTATTTTCTCAAGTTAAATATCTCTATTAATAACAGAATTAGGGACTTAAATCATCACTAGCACATAAATGAAATGCACTGGAGAGAAAAATGAATTAACCAACACTTACTCCATCTCAGGGAGAAAAAACATCCCCTGCAAGTTCAACAAAGTGACATCTAAGCATCTCTAAAATTAATCCTAGAAGATTGGATGAATAACCATCAATTTACTCAATGACTGATCTGTTTTGCCACTCTTGAGAAGGAGGTACAGTATGAAGGTGGGTATTGGCAAGCTCTAAATGGTCCTTTGGCTCTATTGCCCTATATTCATGTGATCCTATGAACCATGTACTCTTTGTATGTATGCAGGCAACAAAGAATGCAACCCTTCTGGGGAAGGAAGGTGTCTGCTCCTGATAGTAAAAGAATCGAAGAACTCACATCCACAAAGCCCAGACTTATACAAATTACACTGCATGTCCTTTTCCATTAAATGCTGAAAGTAGATATCTTGAACTCATAATGGTAATATGTGTCCAGGTGCATAACAAGTCAGCAGTCATAATTTATCACACACTAAAGTGTGTTGTGTGGTGTCTGTGAGTATTTTTGATATTTGAGGGCATTCCTCTAGGTTCATAGTTTAGCATTAGGCTAAGGGTTCATAAGCAGCAGGTATCCTCTAATGTAAGGATAGATACATTATTCGTCATATTTTCTCCTGCTTCAGTATACATCCTGATCACATTCTATATGTTCTTTTCACTGGAAGACATTGTTGTATTTTTTTTCATTGATCCAGCTCCCTTTTACCCAGGCATAGGAGCTTTCTACTCCATAGTCTGCCTGGTTACTCATTATCCATTTGAGTTGTGTTGTTATAGATATAGTCCTGGCCAGATATCCTTACCCCTGCCCTCGGAACTGCTGCATCTATTGTAGATGGTGTGCCCGTACCACAGCTTATCCATACTGTAGCTAGCAATGGCCCTCACCACCACAATCTAGCCATACAGTGGTTAGTAATAAAGTTCTGTAGTCAATTTCCTTATAAAAACTGATGACTTCTCTTTTCTGGAGTTGTGCTCATTCTGAGTCATATGGTTTCAGGAAAAGCTGGTAAAGGCCATGCAAGCATGGCTCTCTTCATTAGCAGAGAATGTTACTGAATCACATTACCAGGCTTTGATGCAACTGTGTAAAGGGGGCAATTACAGATATATTTATTATGTTAGGAGGCTTATACCTACCTACTTAACAATGATGTGCTGAGAGGCATGTATGTCCAGGGGGGTGAACATCATGTTGGAGAGAAAATGAAGTGCTACCCTAGTCTCTGCATAACTGCATAGTCAGTGATTCACACATTCACATCAGCATCTGCATAACTGCATAGTCGGTGATTCACACATTTACATCAGCATCTGCATAACTGCATAGTCAGTGATTCACACATTCACATCAGCATCTGCATAACTGCATAGTCAGTGATTCACACATTCATATCAGCATTTGCATAACTGCATAGTCAGTGATTCACACATTCACATCAGCAGTCATTGAGGCCTTATTGGGTCATCGAAAATCCAGTTCAGACAATGGCATTTTCGGTGCACTTACATTGAACATTCATCAAACTGGTCATAGTGAGATTGTGGTACAGTGAAGACTGGAAAATTTGCCCTTTCCTCACTGTAGTGTGATCTCAGAGTTGGTATATATAATTAGCAGGGGGTGTGGGGGGTGCAGCCCACATCAAGAGTGGAATTAGATGAACAGCAATTTTGATGAAATGCCGTTCATTGAAGGGGGATTTTGATTATCTAATATAGATCCCGGTCATTTACATATTCATGCAGTATATAGTATAAAGCCTGAGGATCAGAATGCAGTGTGCAGAGATGCAGAACCATAAAGCACAGTCATCAGTTTTATCATTGGAAAATACAATGATGAATTAGTTACATTTACAGATAAGTTCTCAGAATTTCCTCAGCATGTTGAAAATGACTCAGAGCTATATTCATTGAAGTTGCTGATGGGAATGTCTAAGTGAAGAAAAAGTACCATTATCAGTTCAAGTTCACTTTACGAAAACTAAACAAATAGTGCCTTCCAAACCCAATCCTAGAGGTAAATCACCTTCCTGTGGTTGGGGAAACATCACAAAAAGTGTAAAAAAAAAAACTCACAGTCTGAAAATTCATGGTTTACAGGGAAAAAAAAAGCTATTTGAGAAAAGCTGAGAATCTCTTTCTATTTTTGTATTTATTGGTAGGTCAACATTCTTCTTCTTCCCCCAGTCCCAAAATAATAGCTGCCTTCACTGATGTTGACCTTTAATGAAGGTGAATGGTAGGTCATAGAAAAGTGATCCTGCTTGTTGTCATAGTATATGGATTTCCTCCAGCCACAATATTCTATAACAATGGTCATTTCATTGTCATTTTGATTTCACATACAGGTTGCCTCACCATTCCTATGATCACCTCCAGTCTATGACTGCAAAGACTGGAAGTTGTCAAAATGGTTAAAGAGTTTATCTCACAGACATAAAGTACAGAGTTTGATTATCAGCTTTTAGGGAAATTGGCTAGTTTTAAAATGGTCCTCAAGGGCAGCTAGTTTAGTACTTGCCTATGAACCTATAAACCTAAAAAATAAAGAAATAAAGGCCACAGTTATGTTTAATCTTTCTGCTATTAGTCATTGCTATCCCCATCGACTCCTAACCCCAATCATCATAATAAATGTATTGTTTAAATTAAAAAATAAATAAAGTATTAGATCACCTCTGTGGGCACAGGTTTATCTGGTGTTCTGCTAGTATACTAGAAACTGCCTTCATCTAAACTTGTCAATATCTTGGGTAATTACTGAGATCAGTTGCTCTGGGCAACCAATCTCTAATGATTACCTCATACATTAAGAAGAGATGGATTGCCTAGCCATGTCCTGCTACTATGCAAGAAAGACGATCTTTATCATTCAGTCATTCTACAATTATCTGCTTTATCCTAATCAGGGCACAGTATATAATGCAGGCCTGAGAAAATTAGTAATGAGAGAATGAGCAAATTAGTAATTTGTTTTCAAGGCTGGAACTTTTATGAGGTCCTTACAACAGCTCTGATGAAGTTTCTTTATACAAGAAACAAAAGCACTTAACTGTCTTGAATTGTTTTGGATTTACTTGAATAAAGATTTGGTGGATTTTATTACAGATAATCTATGACCTGAAATTATTCTTCAGTTGTTCCCACAAGTTTGTGGTTTGTGAAGTTTTGGTGTTCTTCTGCTTTTCCAGTGTCGGTTAGAGTCCTTACACAGATATCGATGTTTGGGCGAACCACCACAGCCATGCTGGAGTTCAAATAGAAATCACACTGGCAGTAATACCCTGTGGAGAGCAGTGATTGGTTAGCTGAACTCACTGAGTTTGAATCTCATGCAGTTTGTGAAGACAGGCAGCTGTGATTAGTGAGTTTACCTGCTTAATAAGTACATTAACAATGTTTTTATCAGTCATTACAATCTGTCTTCTGCTTTTCCAGATCTTTTGTTATATTACACTGGTGTGTCTAAGTTATGCCTGATATTGCTTCTGTTTTTTGTAGTGCTTTATTGCTTTTCCATCACTTAGTTGAGGGTATTGAAAGACCCAACACCTTCAATCCTAATTTTTTTGTAGTTTTGTCAGTGAATTCTAGGCTAACTACACTGAAGGGCAGTTTTAAGCCTAGCCAATAACCCAAGGTCAGAATCAAACCCTGTATCTTATGTTTTTGTAATAAGCACCTTAACCATTATGCCATCCTCTAAATGAGTTTAGGTCCTCATTACAGTGATTTGATTTAATTGCAATGCACCATAAGAGCTAGCAAAAAATCTTAACCTCCCCTGGGGGAAAATCTATTGTATAGCCCCTGTTAGGATATCTGAAGTGAAATGATGACTGTTAAAGGCTAGAAATAAGCCATTCAAATAGTAACATACACAGTGACAAAATAAAGAATTTATGTTTATTTAGTTATGTATGTATGTATTCATGCATGTTGCCTTCTGAGCTTAAATAAAATTACAAACTAATACCTTTGATTTTTAGATGTTGATCCCTCCCTGATAAACTTAACTGCTATAGCATATAAGATTCCTTGAAAGGCACTTGCAGATTAAATTTGTCTTTGCTTTTTTTTTTCATACCAGAACCAATATGTAAAAAAAAAAACCATTTTCTTTTGTAACTTGTGATAGCAAAAACATGAATAATTTAGTAGTAGGTAAAGGAGCCCCTAAGATGTAGACAACTAAGAAACTGCATAAAAGATAATAATAATAATAATAATAATAATAATAATAATAATAATAATAATAATAATGAGTTTAGTTTACAAACCTGGTTACAGTTCTATCACAATAGACTGCAAGTAATTCATCCTGATTCAAAATCTAAGTCAATGATGAAACTGCTAGTTATATGTGTTTTCATAATATTCTCCTGTGTTTACTTCACTGATTGATAACAGCTGTCATGCTGAAGCCAGCCGACTTTCAGAAAAGTTCACCTGTAGGTCACACAAGTATGAAGTATGGCTTCCTGTTGATCATTTTATCCAGTTCAAGAAGTTAGTGTACTAAAACAGAGGGCTTCCTTTAAATGTGCAAGAATCAGAAAACAAAGTAATGCTTTAGTTTAACATCTCTCTCCCTGCTTATTTTTTTTTTAACTGGTCATATATTTCAAAGTTTTCTCAGACATCAGGGCTAAGCTCTTGGGGTGGTTAATTGATACTGCAGAGTCTGATATGTATGCATTTTAAGGCACTTCTAATAACCATTCAATCTAGAAAACAAATTGTAAAATAAAATAGAAAAGTGGTTGAAGTTATGAAAAAGGAAACAGAAAACATTTACAATATAAATGGCACACATTCAAAATTTTAAGAATCATCATGTAATGACAACAAAGTATATTCCTTATATGATATTTCTAATGGTACAATGTCTACACCAGCTGTTTTAAGAATGCATACTCTGTTTCACTTAACTGCCATGTTAATGGCATTAAAAAAAATTCTGTAATCATTTTAAATACCAGCTTCAGTATTAACTGTGCTCTTCATTTTCAGGAGATTCACTGTTTCACAACAGTTGCTCATAGTTTAATTTCCCAGTTTAGTAAAACAAGATCGCATTGTGAACTCCGGACCCTAAACTAATAACTCTTGAGTCACTCTTACTTCTTATTCTCAAACCTGTTTAATACAGACTCTGGTAGCCCACACAATTAACTTTATTTTCCATCTTACATATAAATCTTTTTTTTTCCGAAAACATTTTTATTACATTTTGTTAATAAACATGGACATAAAGTATTAAAAATAAACAATATAAAACATAGTGCAACAAAGAAAAAAGACTATGGTGTAGGTAAACCGGTCCAAAAAATAAATCATACAATAGCACAGACAAAGGAGGCAGCAGAACACAGCAGTAAAATTCAAGAATTTAATCCCAGAACAAACAGTAGAACAAACAGTAAGCGCTTTCGCAGCAGCAGCTGCTTCATCAGATAAATAAAGATCCAAACTGTAGTACTTTTAAACAGCAGAGCAGCCAATTAGCATGCAAAAACAATTAGGAGTTAAGAAGAGCCCTTAAAACCATACCAAAAAATGCAGCTTAAAGCTCATTGTATAAATACAAAAACATTTCATTCATAAAAACATATAAAGCTTTTCATTCAACAGCCAAAAAATGCAGCCAAGAACTCATATATATATATATATATATATATATATATATATATATATATATATATATATATAGAACATAGGTTCATAGGTTCATAGGTTCGTACTAGACTATCTGCCCTAGGGCATTTATAAGCTTAGCCAGAGTGTGTGTGTGGCTTTCGCCACCCCTTGGGATGAGAATACTACGCCCATTTAGGGTTTAGTTTACTGTGCCTCTGTCTAGTAGTGACACAGAGATGACCCCCCATCCACTCTTCAAGATTTCTCTTGAAGAGAGCTAGTGAGGGGCTCTGCCTAACATGGACTGGGATTCTGTTCCAGAGTGTAGGGAGCCTCTGGGTTATGAATCTGTCCCTCCAGCACGTCCTATTTATTTCTGTGTTGAGGTTCAAATCTCTTGCTCTCATGGCTCTGATGGATTTGGATTTTCTGAGGTGGAGCATGTCCATTAATTCGGTTTGGACATGGCCTTGTCGTCAGGCATAGATCACCTCTGAGTACGACTGAATAGAGCTGGAGTTTCTTCAGCCGGGCAGCATATGACATATGTTTGAGACCCTTTATCCTCTTGGTGAGGAACTTTTGGGGTCTTTCCAACTGCTGCAGGTGTCGGGTAAGATACATCCCAAATGGGGCATTGTACTCAATCATGGGCCTGATAAGAGAAGAGTACAGGGGCACAATGACCTCTCTTGATTTGGATGTAAATCCCTTCATGATAAGGTGGGCAATATAGAAGGTCTTCCTAACCATCTTGGCAATGTGAGTGTCAAATGAGAGGTTACTGTCAGCTTGGATCCCTAGGTCCCTGATTACCTCTTCCGTACTTAATGGATTACCACCTATGTGGTAATTTGTTTTTCCCAAAGGGTATGACTATACATTTTTGGCGTTCAGTTTAAGGCCATGGCTCTGGCACCAATTATCCATTTCTATGAGGCCTGTCTGAAGGATGCTTGTGTCCGCTGGAGTATCAATTATGGCACCCAGTTTGCAGTCATCTGCGAACTTTGTCAGTCACAATCCTCTTATGTTTGCTTGCACCTCGGAAAAATAAATGCCGAATAAGAGGGTCCCAGGACTGAGCCCTGTGGGACAGAGTCTGACATGGCTCCAGCAATTCTGACCTTGTGGGTTCTGTCTTTGAGCCAGTTTGCAACCCATCTTGTGACATATGGGTTTACATTTAAGCTGGTGAGTTTGTCTATGATGCCCGAGTGGAGTATTGTGTTGAAGGCTTTTGCAAGGTCAAGGTAGGCTGTGTGAACTGCCTTACCCTCATCAATGGCCTTAGTGACTGTTTCAAAAAAGTCAACCAAGTTCAAAAGGCAGGATCTGCCCTTGACAAAGCCAAATTGGGTAGGAGCCAATGTCTGTAGGTCCCCAGTGTCTTTGTTTATGAGTTCCATAATGATCCTTTCCATAGCTTTGCAGACCAGGCTCTTCAAGCTTATGGGGCGGTAATTTCCAGGGTCCTTAGAAGCACTGTCTTTGTGGAGTGGGACCACTGTTGCTGTACGCCGCTCTTTGGGTACGTAACCTGTAGTAAGGCTAAGATTAAACAGCAGCCTTATGTGCGGATTTAGTTCCACTTGGAGTTCACGGGACACCGTCCGGTCCCATTGATGCTGTGTTTTTAGCTTTGGAGAGGGCGGCTCTCACCTGGGCATCTGAGATGTTAGGGAGGCTACACTCTGCTGGGACAGATACTTCTCCTTTTAATTTGCACTGAACCTGTCTGCCAGAATGTTGGCAATGTCTGTGGGTTCAGTGTATTTTGTGTCATTTTGGACTAACTCTGAGCATATCTGGGAGTTTCCACCCAGGTTTCTAACATAGCTAAAGAAGGCCTTGTGATTGCCTTTTGTCCCTTTTGCGATTTTTCTCTCAAAGTTGGCCTTATAAAAATACTGAACATAATTAATATCTATCTGGCTAAGGGCCTATTCATTAAAACTGGTTTAGTAGAAAATTTTTCATTGAGGCCTTTCCCCATATTAGCTTTATGATTTATGATAAATTTTCTATTTTTCTGTTTAGTACTCTAACTTCTTGAACTGGATAAAATGATCAACAGGAAGCCATACTTCATAACTCATTATATAAACACGAAAACATTTCATACATAAAAGCATATATAACATTTAATTCATAAAAACATTATAAAAACACTGAACCTAATTAATATCATTCTGGCTAAGGGCCTATTCATTAAAACTGGTTTAATAGAAAATTTATCTTAAATCATAACGCCAATATGGGGAAAGGCCTCGATGAAAAATTTTCTCCTAAACCAGTTTTAATGAATAGGCCCTTAGCCAGATAGATATTAATTATGTTCAGTATTTTTATAATGTTTTTATGAATGAAATGTTCTGTATGCTTTTATGTATGAAACGTTTTCATGTTTATATAATGAGTTCTGAGCTGCATTTTTTGGCTGTTGAATGAAATGCTTTATATGTTTTTATGAATGAAATGTTTTTGTATTTATACGATGAGCTTTAAGCTGCATTTTTTTGGTGTGGCTTTAAGGGCTCTTGTTAACTCCTAATTGTTTTTGCATGCTAATTGCTTGCTCTGCTCTTTAAAAGTACTACAGTTTGAACCTTTATTTGTCTGATGAAGCAGCTGCTGCTGCGAAAGTGCTTACTGTTTGTTCTACTGTTCGTTCTGGGATTAAATTCTTGAATTTTACTGCTGTGTTCCACTGCCTTCTTTGACTGTGCTATTATAATATAAAACATAATAACTATTTACACTATATACAAACATCCATGATAAACATTTGTTTTATCCAAGAAAGGTAATCAATATTTATCTAACAATCTCTCCAATTTTTGGCAAGCTAGTCTTTTGTGTGTTACATTTGATGATCTCTGATAAATAGTTTGCATTTCTTTTTTACATACAGATTTTGCTATTGAAATAAACTCAGGAAACATAAGATCTTGCTTATTTTTCCAGTTCAATGTAATTATTTTCTGAGCAATAGCTAGAATTAACCAAAGAACAGGTAACTGTTGTCTAGGAATTACACTTGGGGTAGGGACATTGAACAATATCAAAGAGCTAGTAATTTGACATTTGTCAGACCACAGGGCTTTTGCAAAATGTCTAAAATCACTCCAGTATTATGTGAGAGTTCTACATTCGATGAACATATAAACCCAGTTGGCTTCAAGAATATCACCACACCTCCAGTATTTGCTTTCATTACTCTTGGTTATAAGGTCAATTCTGTGTGGAGTGTAAAAGCTTCTATGAATAAATGTCCAGGTATATAGTCTCCAATATAAAGATGATGAAGTGTTTTTTATTGAATTTAATAACTGTTTCTTATTATCATTAGAAAAAAAGGTTCACCATTAATCTTTATGGAGTAATTGCAAAAAGCTTGGTTAAAAGTAATCAAGTCTTCTTGTAGGATTGTATATACAGGTGATATGCTTAATTTATATTAAATATTCATCGAACTGCACCATATGAATAGTTGTATCAATCTTGGTATAATATCAGTTTCCAGATTTATTGACACTCTCACTTTATTTTCAACAAACTGTCTTAAAGATTGAATACAGAGCCAATTATCTTGACAGACATTATATCTGGCTAAGAGAAGGTTCATTGGTTGGATGTTCTTATTGTCTATAAATTGGTGCCAAAACGTTAGATTATTCTCTTTAAGATTCCGCATCTTATTGATATTAAAGGTATTTAGGCAATCTGGTGTATAAACTATGGGAAACGTAATGAAAAAGGTGTTCTTTAGACTATAATTGTTGTCGATTATATTTTAGAAAATATAAAATATTTGATTTATACCATGTGAGAAGTGGCTAAATGTCTTATTATATAAGCAATATTCATGGATTACCCAAAATATTTTGTTAATTCAAAACGTTTCCTTAAACTGGGTTTCTGAGTTCTCAGAGGATATTATATGTATTTCATGTAGTTGTTTCCAGCTAGAGGTGTATATGGATGAAATCCAGTGTAGTATTATGTTAATAATAACAGATTTGGAATATAATTTTATGTTGGGAAAGCCAATCCCATTACTGTCCCATGCCCTAACATACAATTTATAGGCTATTCTTGGTTTCTTTGGGAACCATCAAAAGTTAGTAATAGGGAATCTACTTGTTTAAATAATTTCTTAGGAGGAGGTAAAATCAATGATGGTATGTAAAATAAAATCTTGGGCAAAATAATCATTTTTATTAATGTAAGTCTGTCTTCCAAGGTGAAAAACATTTTGTTCCACTTTTTAGTCAAGTCACTGATTATAGCTACCAGTTTAGTGAGGTTAAATGTAATAGTCTCATTCCATTCATTCTTAATACTTATTCCTAGATAATATATCTTATCGTTTTCCCAGTTGAATGTATTGTATTTTTGCAAATTGCTATTTATTTTCTTATTGATTAAAAGTGTTTTGGTTTTATTTTGGTTAAAATTGAGCCCTGAGATTTTTCCAAATAGAGTTATGGCATTCATGATATGTTGTAAAGAGCCTTCTATATCACTGGATGTTAGTAGAATATCGTCAGCGAAAAGCTGAACTTTCGACAGTATCCCTCATTAACTTGAAATTCTTTGATATTTGGGTTATTTCTAATAAATGAAGCAAAAGGTTCCACTGATAAAGCAAAAAATAATGGGGATAGAGGGCAACCTTGTCTAGTTTCCTTATGAATTTTTACTGGGGATAATAGACATGAACCAATCTTAACAAATGCTTTAGAATCACTATGAATATTTAATATCAATTTAGTGAAATCTGAAGTAAAGTTAAATTCTTTAAAGATTTTTTTGTAAGTATGACCAACTAAGGGAATTGAACGCCTTATCAATATCCAGACTAATAATAGTTAATTGTTTCTTGGTTTTGTTTGCAATGTCTATTAGAGATAGTAGCTTAATAATATTGTCATTTACTTTTCTATGTAAGATAAAGCCAGTTTGATCAAAGTGTATTAGATTGGATAATATAGTCTTTAGTCTTTTGGCCAGGATAGACATGAACATTTTATAATCAATATTTAACAATGATATGGGTCTATAGGATGCACATAGTTGGGGGTCCTTACCTTGTTTCAGAATGGGGGAAATTATTGAGTACTTCCATGAGGGAGGGAAAATTAACTCTTGTTTAACCATGGAGAATGTGTTTAATAATAACTTTATTGTGTGCTCTGGAAGAATTTTATATATTTCTGGGATTATCCCATCTAACCCTGGGGCTTTATTATCCTTCAGATTTTTAACTTGTTCTTTCACTTCTGCTAAGGTTATTTGTTTATTTAGGGTACTATTTTGTTGTTTTGATAGTTTAGTCTTGATACTTTCTTGTAGAAATGTATCTATTACATTGTCTGAATTTAGTGGTGATTGCATGTCATTGATTGACCGATAATGATTTCTAAAGGCTTCTAATATACCTCCTAAATCAGTTGTTCTTTTTACTGTGCTATTATTCTTGTATTTAATTTCATTAATGTGATTTGTTTATTACTTTGTTTGGATCTGATAGCTAGTTTATGTAAATGTCTGGGGTTTACTGAATAGGACTGTAGTTTAATCTTTTCTAAGCTTATAGCAACCTTATGATTCAATATTTCTAAATATTTGTGGTTAAGCTTAGACATTTCAGTAAGTACTGTTTTATCATTTGATTTTTAAATTTTTTTATCTAAATTTTAATTTAGTTTCAACTTATCTATTTTGGCTTGTAAACCAGAAAGTTCCTTGTCCCATTCCTTTCTTCTTTGAAAATACCAAGCTTTAACTCCACTAAAGATGTGAACTTTTAATTCATCCCAGAGTATATCTGTTACTTCACCATTATTGTTGTTTTCCATAAATGCATTTATTTCTTTTAATAACCACTCCTTAAAACCTTTTAACTTAGTACCATAAGCTGGGATTCTTTGAAAAATTATCATATCATCTTTTTTTCACAGTCAAGCTGAACAAAAAGGCATTGTGGTCAGAGAGTGGACATGACTATATTGCAACATCACTTATTTTAGTGTAAAGAGTGTTAGACACAAAAATCTTATCAATATTAGCTTGTGTGCCAAATCAGAAAGAATAATGAGTGTATTGAAGTGAATTTTGAACTCTTAAATTATGTATGTCTCTAAAATTCATTGATGCTGTAAAACTGTTTACCTTTTTAGCTATGTCGTTAGTTTAACCTTACTATTTTTAGAGGTGTCTTCATCTGATAACAAGCAATTGAAATTTTCAGCCAGAATAATTTCTCCCTTTGCATGTAAAGTAATGAGATCCAAGTATTTCTTCACATATTTAGTTCCTGGACCAGGAATCCAATATTTGTTTAACAGTGTGAAGCATTTCTTATTAACTTCTAGCACTACTAAGCTTAACATTCCGTCTTTATCTGAAAAGTGTTTAAAATTTTAGGTAGTGTATAAGTATTATTCTATATTATAAGAGTACCTGTCCTTTTGGCTCTAAAGCAGGAATCTGTGAGAACTGTAAAACCATTAAATGATAATTTTTGCAAATCCCTCTCCAGCAAGTGGGTTTCCTGCAAGAAGATTATCTGAGCTATGTGCATTGTAATGAATTTAGTTAAACCAGCTCTTTTGACATTATTTAAGCCATTGATATTTAATGATAAGCATTTATATATCATCATTTGTTAAAGTTATATTTAGAGCATCAACAATACCTTTCAAGTATAATGACTTGAAGTAATTCATAAAGTTATGTATCATGGATGAGTCAAAAATCTTTAGAAACAAATTCTGAAACCAATAACTAAGAAAACATACATACATGGAACCTAAAGTTCCAGGTTTAGTTAATAAATTAACTAAACCACCCTTTAACACCATCTCACACACCAAAAACATACACAAATAGTTTTTGCTTTAAATGCAGTATATACAAACAGTAAAGCATTTCTAAGGTAACTCAAATAAATATGAACATGAAAAAGTCCATCAGGCAATCACAGTGGATTCGTATGGAATATTGTGTAAACCACTACTAAGTATTTGGAAAATAAGGAGTCAGTTTCACCAATTAACCTAGTTGCTTTATCAGCATAAACTTCTAATACCTGTATATTTTATACCTGTATTACAGTCTCTTGTGTTTATAACTATAGCAATACAGAAAAAAGGGGGGGGGCATATGTTAGTCTATTGATACTAATCGAACAGAATAGAGTGACCTAGAACATTTTAACAATCCATTCCTACAGTGTATTTGGTCATACAAAGATTTGAATCATAGTATCATAACTATAATTGCAACTGAGTCTGATTATATTGCTTTAAATCTGCATCAATGAGAATACCTAATATAGATTAAAGTTGCTTAAGCATGAAAGCAACAGAAGGAAAAGGAGACTCAATCCTATATATATCTTTGCATTCAGAATATTAAAGAAATTGGTTAAGTAGTCAAATATTAATATATTATCATTTAGGGCATGCTATCAAAGCAAAGAATGGTATCCTGTCAGACTTCAGTGTTTCAAAGCAACAGACATCTAGTAGCATTAAAATGCAATTTTCCTCATTAGACTAGTAAAATAATCACTCCATTAAAGTCCTAGCTTGTTAAAAATACATATTTAAAGTGATTCCATACCTTTAGATGCATAAAAGATGAAAAAAAAAAAAACTTTTTCTTCTAGTTTCATTTTCAGCTTTACTTCCTGGTTTCTGAGTCATGCATGAGTTCAAAGGTCGTGTGATGTCATTGCTCACTGTAGTCCTGCCTCTACCTTCTCTAGCTTGCTGCTAGTGCACATGAAGAAACAGTCACAGAGGCTTAGGAAAAACATTTTTGGCGGGAATTTCTAACAACTAAGTTTTCTCCATTCTAAAGAAGTATAAAAAGTGCACAAGCAGCCTCCACAGTGAAAAAAAACATGAAAAGCCCTTCTCTAAATATGTTGGGAAGTACGATTTTCCCCATAAATCAATAATTTACATCCCTTAAACTAAATTAGGTTAAGAATTACAGTTAGAGCATTTAGTTAATGTAAAGCATTGAATGTTGTGCCCCCGACACCCCCCTTATTTAATATTCTCACTCCAGGGTTGCAATGCTGTGGGGCAGGGGCTATTTTCCATTTTTGACCAAATGAACTTCAACCAAGTGAACTTTCAGTCAAGTGAGCTTTCAGTGAAGTGCAATGCCTGGTATCATTTTCGACTAAATGAAATTCGACTAAGTGTATGGAATCCATATATATATATATATATATATATATATATATATATATACACACACACATACACATACACACATACATACTTGTATACATACATAGATATATGCCTATGCCTATGTAGAATAAAGACCTTTGTTTTGTATATGTATTCCAATAAAATATTATGTAAAATAAAGACACTTTACCTTTGCTTTGTGTATATATTCCCAAAAAAAATAAGTAAAGAGTTCTGCAAGAAAGTATTTAGTATTATTTGATAATAATCCTATTTGTCTTTTAATTTTTTATTTGCACTTTCTTTGACAGTCCAAGTGTTCATAGTTGCTTGTCTTTTCAAACTCTGTGTAGACCATTCCATGTCCTCTATATCTTGATGGGAGAATTATTCCACGCAGGCTTCAGAACCAAATCCTTATCTTGGGAGGACAAAAAGCTAACAATGATGGATCTGGGGTTAGGAGAAACTGTTGTTGAAGCAGGTTTTTCTAGAGATCGGTGAGCCCTCTCTATACCAAAGGAAAGGGCTTCAGGAAGATTTAGTGCTGTTGGAAGCCAGTTATTAAGAAAGTGCATCATATAAGTTCTCTCTTACTTTTTTGGTACTCCATAGATTCTAATGTTGTTTCTCTGTGACCTACTTTCTAGGTCTTCCAGCTTTTCTGTTAGTTTTGTATTCTGTTTCAAAAGAAACTCATTTTAACTTTCACATTCCATCAGTCTGCCATTCATATCTGTTACAGATTCCTTGATAGAAGCAATTTGTTCAGAATGCTTTTTAGCCATTTCACTTTAATAGTATCTATTTTATTTTCTAGTTCGTCCATTTTTATAGATAGTTCTTGAATAGTAGTTATTAATGTTTGCAGCTCCATCTTTATCACACTGTCCTGATGAGAGTTCTTTGAGTTACTCATACCTGGATTTCTTGAGAAAAAATGTCTTGACAGGAAAAAATAATAAAAACGTACGTTTTAGTTCTAATTTTTGAAAAATAATAAAGGACCTATATTAACAAATCCTCTGATATACTTTTGGATTAGTATTTCCAAAAATTAGATTAAATTTCCTGACAGAATAAAAATGTGATAAGCAGAGCTAATGTTCAGTGCTGCCAGCAGTCTGGCATCTTGGCCACGCCACTTGCATCTAAATCTTTGATTATTATCAGTGGACCCACAGAACAGCTGTATGCAGTGCAGCAGAGAGTGCAGAAGGACTGAAGACCACACCCAAAGTTGACAAAGGACAGCAAAAGCGAGTACTGCTAAAAATCAGAAAAAGTAGATGAAAAGATTTTTCAGTCCTACCTGACAATACTTCTAAACATTCAGAAAGGATATGATGGAATTACAAATATGTACCTTACACCTAGGGGTGGCATAATAGTTAAAGTGTTTACCTCACAGACAAGAGGAAAAGGATTTGAGCCTCATCAAGGAGAAATTAACTAGGTTTAAAATGTTCCACAAGGGCAATTAGCCTGGTACTTACCTATGAACTTTAGCCACCACTGCACCCATCCCCACGTAGGCTAGCAGAGGAGGGTGGGGCAGAACAAGGAAAGTGACAAATTCAGAAAAAGTAGTGCAGGATAGTTGGAGGAGCAACACCAACACCAGAGAAAAAGAAGGGAGAGAACAGAGCAAGAAGTGAGGTCATGATATGGAAGAAAGGGTTGACTCTGGGAACTTTGGAATGGATATGGGATATGCACAAGGCTGGAGATCTTCATTGTAGAATTTGGGAGCTAAATAGGTGAGTAGTTGGCTAGTCTGCTGTAAGTAGGCAAAGAAGGACTATAGAGAAAGGAACAGCAGATCAGCAGCAGTAGGAAGGGGATGAGAGATGGTAATAGGGGACAGGAAATAGATAGCAGGGCATAGGCAAATAAAGCCAGTGGAAGGCAAACAACTGGGGTAGAAAACAGAAGGATGGCCAAGGTAGAAAGGGGGTAACAGAAAGATGGGAGCTAAGAAAGGTGAAAAAGTAGAAGATGAAATGGGCAGATTTGAAAGTGATGGAGGAGGCAGCCTGTTGGAAGCAAGATATAGGGAAAGAAAATCTAGAGATGGACAGTCAGCACACTGAGGCATAGCCAGATGGAAGGAAGATATGGAGGAAAAGACCTACATATGGATAGCCAGGAAGTAGCCCCAAGAGAAGAGTAGAAAGTAATCATAAGAAAAGGAAGATGCTTAAGCAGAAATTAATTGGAAGAAATAGTTAGTGGAAATAAGTCACACAAAAGAGTAGCATAGGAAGTCAGTAGAGAGGAAAGCAGAAAATGGGGTCAGAGGAAACGTAAGCAGAGAGGCCAGCATCAAGATGAGGAACAATCTATGGTAGGAGTAGAATTTCACAAAGGTCAACATTGTCTCAGACCTAACACTCATGAAGATCAGTGAAACAGTGAACAAGATGTCTGAGAAATGACATAGATGCTCATATATAGTGACCCATGTTGGAACTAATGACCTGGAAGAAGAAACCCTATTAAAGGCAATGGAAAGACCAGGGGTGGGCTTAGCAGGATGTAGGGGCCAAGAGAATGCAACAACATGGTCAGAGGGGTTATATGTACCACAGCCCAACAAAGTGAGGAAGGAAAGGATTAGGTCATATAACTGCTGGAGGAGGGAGGGAGCGGTAAAAAGAATACAATATTGGGAGAGTGAGAGACAGCCTGGAAGGATAAGTAGCCAGTCAGTAGGGAATGGCTTTGCCAAAGACCCCTTCAAAATGTGTTGTTCCTCTATCAACTCCCAGTTCCTATGCAACCCATCACTCTAGTAGCCACTCTCCTTCTCAAACTGGTATCAGTCACAGTTATACCCAATATTCTTTCATCTCTCCAACTATTCCCACATCCAGTTCAATAGCTTCATTCCTATGAAGACTTCCCTACTTTTCTAATTATTTTCATTAACACCTGTAGCCGCCCTTCTATTCTACTTTACCAAAATATTCTCTTCTACTCTTTACTTCTCCCTGTATATAGTTTAATTTTAAGCCTAGGCAATAACCTAGGTCAGAACCAAACCCTGTAACTTGTGCTTATGAGACGAAGACCTTAACCATTATGCCAAATCCTCCTCCTACTCTTCTACTACTGCTACAACAGCTAGCAGTCCCTTTGCTTACATTCTCTCCTACCAAACTACCAAATACTCAGAGTCCCCCTCTTTCCCTGTATGTCCCAAATAATTATCTAATTACTTAAACATTCATACTTTACTTTCTTCTAATTCTGCCTCTGCTCCATCTGCCATCAGACGACACTCCACATACATCCCTCTCACATATTAAACTTGCAATACATTTTTTCAGTTCTGATCCTTCCAATATAACTTCTTTTCACTTTTTCCTTTCATTATCCTTCCTATTTCTATTACGTTAACCTTTCATTTTTCCACCATCACCCCTCATGCTCTCCACTTCGCTGTACTAGTCATTTTCTATTGGTATAGCAAAATGATTCTCTATATCCTGCTAACACTTCTAATTCTGATTTGGTGTGCATTATATCTTATCAACACCATCATATCTGTACCCAGCATTCACCTCAAATTACATCAGCTCATCCCAGAGTAATACACTTTCTTCACTCACCACAGCCACTAACATCTCACATAAAACATAAAGTGAAAAACAAACCTATGCTTTCTTTCACTTATAGCAATACATCTAATCAGCATTGCAGAGAAAATTCCACTAACCCAGGTCCCAACAAGCAGCTTCTTCTAATACAAAACTCATCTCAACTAATCCAGTGCTAGGAACTGACGCTGGACTCAAACCTACACATGGATAATTAGCCCTTCCCCAGATATTCTTATACTTATATAAACATGATTAGAACCATAATTCTTCTCTAGGCTATGATATTCTTCCACTAAGTGATAGTATCTGACCAAAAAGAAATAAAGTGGGTTGATTTGCAATCACATAGCTTAATAAACTAAAGATGTATCTCTCCCAGTGGCAGCTCATGGTGTTGGACTGCAGCCCTGCCAGCTGTACAAAAAATCAAAAACCAAAATAAAAAAAATTTTGGAAAGCCCTGGAACTCATGCATGCATTCTTGGAACTCAATTCTGGACTGCTGTTTACCCAGTCTGGATTCAGAAAGAAGGCATCAGTCTACAGATGCCCCAAACATCTATGCAGATTACAACTATGGAAGGGGATCGGACTGCAAGGTCTGCAGTCTGTGTGTGCTCTAACGGAACTAGTGTCAGCACACCCATGCATGCTCGGCATTCCCCAGAAAACAGAAGCTGCCTTGAATGTGGGACTCTGAGCAAGCTGCTGCTTGCTTTTGCATGGGGAAACAGGACTTTGAGCTGCTGCTTGTGGACATTGCTTTGAATGGAGTCGGATTTGTTGTAATAGGACTTTGCAGTCAAAAACTGGCTTTCGGTGTGTGTGTGTGTGTGTGTGTGTGTGTGTGTGTGTGTGTGTGTGTGTGTGTGTGTGTGTGTGTGTGTGTGTGTGTGTGTGTGTGTGTGTGTGTGTGTGTGTGTGTGTAAAATGCCTCATTTCACTATAACTGGTGGCTAGAGAGTAACTCAGGCTGCAGGCAGCAAGAACCCAAATTCCCTACTCACCACCACTTGTGAAAAGTGTTCAGATTTTTGCCTCATATTTTTGTTCTGTTCCTCATAAAATCTGTATTTTTTTGGATTTTGAATTCACTAAATAATGAAAGGTATTTGAATTTCAGACTTCATATTCTTCAGAAAGTACATGGTAACAAAACATTTTATTCTAGCAATAAGTTGATAAGAGCAATATTTGAAATTTGTCCCTATTTTTGGGGCTGTATTCTCCCATTATTCGCTTTGTCCAGGTGTTTTGTGCTAAGATGTTGAGAGCTATGGTAAGGACTGAATTCACTAAACGATAGCCATTTAAGTTTCAGTCTTCCTGTCTTTCAAGAAACAGCTGATTTGGCATAGTGGTATGTTGCTCTGACTGTAGTGCACAGGGTCCTGCATTCAAGACTTGGTAGTAAAATACATGGCAGTAGCGCAGCCTTTTATTCTAGCAACTTTCCAAGATTATACAAGGAATGTTTAAAATGTGTCCGTGGTTTTTGGTCTTTTGTCCCCCCCCCCCAATAAATTTTGGCTTTTTCCGATTTCTTGTGCTCATGTGCTGGAAAGTTGAGAGATACAGTTGAGTGTCGAGTGGATTTTACAAGGAGCTAAGAGCTTCAGAGGAAGAGAAGTTTAGTGCTGCTTATGCTGAGTCTGCTTGCATTGTTAATATCACAACAAGTAGTGTACTTGCTTTTGATGCAGAAGGGTGTGTGTTCTACTCCCATAGTATGTAGATGCATTGCTGATACTGTACTGTGATGTACTTTTAATGGGGGTGGGTGCTGCAGTCCTGAGAATGTCCTCTTTGGAGGAGATACTTAGCAACTATGAACCTGTTATCAGTTTTCTATCCATTCCCTATTGCAATATTACTAGCTTATTATTTTTTAATGCAACATGGGCAATTTATTCCTCAAGGGCAACATGCACTTTTTTGTAAATGAAACAATGAAATATAAAGTTGTTTGCTAGCAGCAACCTATTCATTAGTTACAATCTCTTTAATGTGGAATTATTTAGATGACTTTTACTTCTGCATAGATTGTGCATATTTACTGATACTGGTGGATTGCAGAAGCTTGAGTACACTTTTATGATAGAAATGTTCTGAATTGGGCAGTTTTATCATTATTGGTACATGCATTTTGTTTCATTGTTTACTGGCAACATGTTCAAAACAATTAATTTAAAACACCTTCTAACAACTTTACTGTATTATACGAGGAATATAATTTAATACAATCAGGAAGGTGTATCAAAGTACACATGCATGTTTTGTGTGCAAGGGGCCTATGATTTGAAAATAGCCCAAAGTTAATCTTTATCTGACACTGGCCATATATATTTTCTTTGAATGTGGATTTTAATGAATGTGAGTTTCAAGGGCAGAGAAGTTTTAATGCTAAGTCTATTTTCATTGTGAGACTGCATTGCTTTGTTTAGCAGATGTCTATTAGTGTTTGTGCTGTAAAATGTAAAATAAAACTTATAAATGAAATCTCAATCATCGTAGAAGAAAAGCAGTATGCACATTACAGTGTTTATGGTAAATAGGATGAAATAGCCAAGTAATGGGACATTGGAATGGCTGCAGGGGGAAGCCCCATTCGACCATGATTTTGTGAGGGGGAAGGGCGGCAAACTCAAAGACAGCCCCGACTGAGCTATACCTCTCAACTGTCCAGATTTTTACAGAATGAATAGATTTTTGCTTCTTATTTTTGGTTTGTATCTCATAAAACGTGTGATTTTCTGGCAAATCATTTAGGAATGAAGTCATTCAATAATGACAGACATTGAGTTTCAGAATTCATACCCCTCAAAAAAATGCATGCTAAAGCAAGATCTGTTATTCTATCAACTGTCTAAGTTGATACAAGAGCAATTTTTAGTACTGTCTGTATGTTCCCCCAATATATTTGGCCTTGTCCAGATTTCCTACGTTAAGAGGTTGAGAGGTACATGCAAATAAATCATTTTATAGAATTAGGTTTATCCAAACCTCTCAACTATCCCTGACTTTAGCTCAAAATGTTGCTCTCCCCCTAATAATATCTCCGCAAAATGGTAATTTTGGAAGAAAATGTGGAGTGTTTACAGCTAATAAATAATTGTAATGATCAGAGTTATAGATTACTTTTATTTCAGAAATGCATGTAGATTCTCTTATTTTGTCAGCTGCTCAACTTAGTACTAATATTAAAAAAAGGGTCCCTTCTTTGACAGGTTCCCAGCTGTATTGTGTGGCTATTTTATATTTTTGCACCACATTTTTTGTCCGTTTTTCATAAAATTGTGGTTTTCTGGCAAATTAAGTCTTGTATTGAATTCCATCTTCAGGGTAACATTAACTGGTCCTGTCCCTGCCACTTTTTAGCAACATAGAAACTGAAAGGAATGGTATTCGATTCATTAATAACTTCATTATTAAGTAAAAATGCTTCTTGTTACCTAGATTTAATACCTGCAGTTTTCACTCTGTTTAACTCATTAATATCCACAGTTTTTACTCTGTTTAAGGTATAAGGGTAAAATTTCAATCTCCCTTGCTGCCATACTTTTTTTTTTTGATAATAAGTGTTTGTGCTTCTGATGTAATTTATATTTAATTGATAATTTGACACTGATGCTATACTTTGACTTGATAATAAGTGTTTGATTTACTGATTTAATTGATAAGCTACAGTGTTTCAATCTGACCAAGATGCAGTATGTACTTTTAAATAATCTAGTCCTTTTATAATCAGGTACTGTTTATCTTGTTTTAAGCTGTTTAAGATAAGTTTCAATCTTGCATAGTCCTACCTGCTTACCGAGAGATAGATAGCCTGTATCTTCAGCAATTTGTGTAAATAATTACTGTGTAGTTGGTTATATGCTCTTAATTGCTTAGCATCCTACTAAAGACAGTGTTTCTATTTTTTCTTTTCTACCCTACTTGTTGTTTCTCTTCCCATCCTAAAGTACCTGGCTCTCCAGCCTCCATATCCTGCAACTGGATATAACATTCCCCTGGCCCAGCCACCAAGGAACCACTAAAACCTACTGTTTCCTCGCATTGCCTCTGATCCCTCAACTATATTTGAAAATAAAACAGGAAAGCAAGAAAGTATGTTTCTTTACTACACCAGGCTGTAATGTTTATATTTACAAGCATTTAATTCTTGGTAGCTCTAAGCTCGCTCCCCAGCCAGG
This sequence comes from Protopterus annectens, assembly GCF_019279795.1. Taxonomy (NCBI): domain Eukaryota; kingdom Metazoa; phylum Chordata; order Ceratodontiformes; family Protopteridae; genus Protopterus; species Protopterus annectens. The sequence goes on from NC_056726.1 coordinate 1,170,313,935, forward strand.
ACAGCCAGCAGTGATACCCCTTACTACCCTATAGCTAGCAAATCTCTCCCCTGTAATACTATAAGCCTCCCTTTAACTGCTTGCCCCTATCACCTCTATTCCAGACCAGTCTTGTCTCTCTCCAACTCACCTTCTATTACATAGTTTCTGCCCACTAGGTGATACTTTTACCTAGTCCTACCTTTCTCAAACCTATCCTATGAATTTATAGCCCAACCACCTCACAGCTCCAAGCCTTAGAAGTGGTTGTCAATTATTGTCCACTCTTAGATACTTCTAGTTTTTAGTACCCTCCTATCCCCCTATTACCCCCACCACTTTCACTAAACTCTTTACCCACTCACAACTTTACTAACCTTGCATACTCTGCATTTCACTGATTGTTTTTCTGGCTGCATCTTCCTTCTCTTGTTTCTTCCCTCTCCGTTTGCCCTGTGGGCTCACTCTGCTCCCCTACCCTACCCCCAAATCCCACCCACCCCAATGCATCTACTCTTATACTCTACTAACCACTCCTACTTCCTCCCTACCAATTACACCCCTCCCCTTCATCACAATCTTCTTCCTACTCCCTCCCCCTATAATCCATCTCCTCACACCTCCCTTCAAATTTAACAACACAATACTACTTTATCAAAGCCTCAACATGCTTACAAAACTTATATCATGCACAATCCAACTACTACTACTTCTGAACCTTACTTACATCCACTACCTCACCCAGCCCAACTCCATAAATCACACACCATTTCAACACATAACCAGCTCACTCCCCTCAACTCACACTCATTTGTCTCAATCTCCCCTGCATTGTATCCCATTAACATCCATCTATTTTTTCACTATAAACTAAGCTCTACTTATAAACTCTTCAGCCCCTCTCCTTCCTCCTACATTCACACAAATCTAACAAAATACAACACACATACAAGGCAACCGAAATACCTCATTAGCATAATCCAACACTTAACCATACATCTATCTGGAGATATACACCCTAACCCAGGCCCAAACACAACTTCCTCTACATCTAACTCCATCCTATTAGCTACTCTAAATGCCCAAAGTATAGCTAACAAAATCCCCAACCTCCATGCCTGGCTTCTCCACAATACACCTGACATCTTAGCTATTTCTGAAACCTGGTTAAAACCTCATGTAAAAGATGCTGAAATAGTTCCACCAAACTACTCTATCATAAGAAAAGACAGGGCTCACAAAAAGGGTGGTGGGGTAGCTATACTCTACTCATCCACCCTATCCATTACTCCCTATAACAAACCCATTCCTCAATTATCCAATGCAGAATTAGTACTAGCCCTATTTCAGTTAAATAAACACAAACACATCTGCATAGCCTCACTTTACATCCCCCCTGGAGACAATATCTCAGTACTTGAGGATATTCTATCCTGGCTGTCAACCAATATCAGCAATGAAACCATTATCATGGGAGGCACAAATATTAATTGGTCTTCCATTCACTCCCCTACTCACGCCCTAAACATCAACCTATACAAGTACTCTCAACTCATCAACCTCACTACCAGACCCTCTAAAGACTTCTCCAGTGGCAGTATCCTAGACTGGATCTTAGTCTCTCACCCCCACTACTACTACTCTGATAGTGGAACTCTTCCTGATTCCCTCAGTGACCACCTCCCCATCTTTACCAGATGCCTTCTATCTCCATTATAAGTAACTCATAAGTACATCACCACTCGCTACCTAAAAAAATCAACCCAATATCCTTCTCAGAAACCCTAAAATCAATTAATTGGAACTCGCTAAAAACTCTACCCCTAGATAATGCAGTTGTACACTTCAATGCAACCTTCCTAAACGTGCTAGATAGTTTTTCCCCCATAAAAACCAAAAGAATAAGAAACAATACCGCTCCCTGGCTAACAAGAAATACACTCACTGCAATGCAACTCAGAGACAAAACCTGGACACATTACCAAAGAAACAAAACTCCCACCACCCTAAATGAATTCAAAATACTTCACAATACCATTAAAAAGCTTATCACAGTAGATAGACAGAATTACTTCTCACTACTCCAATACAATCACAAAACCAACCCTCAAAAATTTTGGAAAGGCATCACTACCCTCCTAAAACCTGGCTCCACTGATAACCCTAGCCCAGACTCTAATGCACTAGATATAGATCTGGCTACCCAATTCAATACTTTCTTCACAGACTCTATTACCAAACTAACCTCATCCTTCTCCAATCATCCCTCACCTCCTTCTTCTACATCCCCCCACTTATCACCCCCTTCATCCCCAGTCTCTCAACTCCCACCATTCTCCCTAAAACACATTCCTACTTCTACCATAAGACAACTCCCGCAAAGGCTTAAACCATGCACCAATGCCCCCCATAACATTCCCTCATCCTTCCTCAGCATAGCAGCTGAAGCCATTGCCTTCCCCATCAGCATCCTTATCAATCGCTCTATCCAAGAAGGTCTTGTACCGACACTCTGGAAAAAGGCTTTCATCATTCCCCTACACAAAGGAGGCAATAATTACAATATTACTAACTTTCGTCCTATCGCCATCCTCTCTCCCATATCAAAACTCCTAGAGAAATGTATCCATCTTCAACTTCTTCCCTATCTCTTAGATAATAACTTGCTAACTTCCACACAACACGGATTCAGACCCAGTCACAGCACCATGACTGCCCTCCTATCCTTCCTGGAAACCGTAAATAAAGCCAGAGATTCTGGTTCTACTGTATCTACTCTCTTTATTGACCTCTCTAAGGCCTTTGACACTATATCTCACAACCTTCTCCTAACTAAACTATCTAAACTAAACCTATCCCCTTCCTCTCTCAACTGGTTCACCAGCTATCTCTCTAACAGGCAACAAGCTGTCAAGTGGAAAAACACCACCTCCTCTTTCCTTAACACACCCACTGGTGTCCCCCAAGGATCCATTTTGGGTCCTCTCCTCTTCAATATATTCATTAATGATTTCTTCCACTCAATTCCTCATGCTAAACTTATTCAATATGCAGATGACTCTACAATTATCTGTGCAGCCACATCCATCCCTGCTCTCCTAAAACTGACTCAAGACACCTTCTCTACTACAGAACAGTGGATGAAGGACAATCATCTAGCACAAAATACATCAAAAACCAAACTTATGGTATTTACCCCCTCAATAACTAACACCATTGATAGAAAACTATTCTCCATCACTAGCCAGAATAACACACCTCTTGAACTAGTATCCGAAACTAAACTACTAGGAGTCCAAATAGATAATCAGCTTAAATTCAATCGCCACCTACAACTAAACATAAAAAACCCCACCAAAAACTTGGCATGCTCTACCGACACAATCGATTCCACACTACATCTACTAAACTCACTCTTGCTACTACATTTCTCATCCCTACCCTTCTTTATGGTGCCCCTCTCCTAACAAACCTACAATCATCTCTCAAAACTAAACTGTCCTCCTGTTATAATAAAATTGCCAAATTTGCCACTAGTAACAAATCATCTACCCATCACTGTACATCTCTTCACAAACTCAACTGGCTAGAGCTTCCCAACTATCTCTCCTATATTCAGCTCACTTTTGCTCACAAACTCATTTTTCATCCATCTCTCTGTCCCTCTCTCAGCTCTACCTTTAAAATGCACCTGCCACAAAGAATTCTAAGATCTAATAACCAAAACCTAATTGAGCTGTATAAACCCCTTCACTCTCCGGGAAAAAACCTCCTGTCCTTTGCCCTGGCACGACTATGGAACTCCCATCCTCCCTCCATCCGTATTACCACCTACCTCCCTGCATTTAAAAAATCACTGCACTCACATCTATGTTAAACACAGAAATCTGATCTCACCACGATGTAGTCAAATAAAAAGCTGAATTGCAAGTAGTAATCCAAAAAAACGATTAGTAGCCGTGATGGTAGTTTAAGAATCTTCTTTAATAAAAACACAGTGGGTAAAGGTAAGCGCTTTCGCGTGGTCACAGCCACGCTTCTTCAGACAATGAAAAACCCCACACACAGTACTTAAATAGTGCAACAATTAAGGACCAAACCCTATGTAATTAGATGCATCAATTATTATTTAAAACGGCACTGTCAACAAATGGTGAAACTTCATTCATAATGTGTACTTATAAAAACAACTAATATAGGACTGATAAACAGTTCAAAGTAAAACCTGCATATATAAATGCTTATAAAACATAATATACAATTAACAAATCATAAGTTATTCAGAAACTAAGCTTTCACACTCTTGCAAAACTAAATATTAACAACCATTACACTGAGAAAAGTTCCGGTTGCTATCATACCAATCGAATATTCACCGGAAACAAACCAATTGCCACTAGAGCAGTATTTGTAAAGTAATTTTTTGAAAAGGAAAATCTTTTCTTTTCTTTACTTGTCTATAATACCATAGAAACTCAGTTATTGTAAACGGTATTGCTGTTTCCGAATTAACTGAGGTTTTGAAATATTGTACAAATATATAGACAATCATATAACACAGTTATAGTAAAAAACTCGATGGGGACTTAACAGCATACTTCATACATATTCAAGATATTATATGCTCTCTCATGTAAGTCTTACTATTCGTGGTCTATCTAAATATAAAGAAGCTTAAAAATGAACTTTAAAATATGAGTGTAGCAAATTGTCAGCGGTAACTTGCTAAGCAAAAAGTTACGTGCATAGTGGAGCGACCAAGCTGACAAATCTATACTAAGTTAATTAAATTAATTAATTAAAACCCTATATCTAATTTTCAGATGTTATAGGGTACAGAGTATCTAAATATGAAGTTTAAAACCATAAATGTACAAGGTTAAAAACATGTATACCTACATTAGTATCTACATTTAATATAATAATAATAACAACCTTATGTATAGGGTTCACCCTTCATGAAGCTAGTTGCCTTATTTAAAGGACGTAACAGCACTATTTCTAAAAGGCTGTTTATTATATTAGAAAGTATATATAAATGTACAAAAATATACATAGAATATGTATATTAAGTCCATTCATTACTTGGTTTTAATCATAACTAATAATATGTATGTTTATAAAACTACAAAGGTTGCACTATAAGGATTCAATTTATATAATAAAACTATCTAACAAATAATCAAATAATTACCTTGAAATAACAAATTTAATGAATATATAGATTTTAAAATTTAATTATTTATAAAAAATCATATATAAATGTGTATATGTATATAGTGTCAATATCTTTAGGGTCAAAGTTAATTTTTGACATTAACATTATTAAAACTTTCATCTAAAACATTTTTTTAAAAAGTGCCTAATAAGAATCCATAAATCTAATTATGACCATATAAATATATATATAGATCATGCTTACCTATGAAATATAAAAAACCTGATGTGCTGATATTATAATTAGACTGCCTGATAATGTATAGTATAGCAGAACTTGATAAATTAATCACTATAAACTCATCAGGGCTTGGTATGAACATTAACGCTTCCTATTCTTTAGAATGGGCTTGATGGATACAGAACTGTTCAAGCCAGGATAACTATGTGCGTTAAACTTTAAGATCCATCTTAATTCAGCTAGAGCTAGGTTATTAATGTTATCACCACCCCTAGGATTCATAGTTATTACTTCCAACACCCTGAACAGAAAGGTGTGCTCTTTGTATTTTACTATATGTTGGGCCAGAGCATTTGTGTCTGTTTCTCTCTTTATCTCATATAAATGATCGTAAACACGGTCAGCTAATCTCCTTTTTGTCAATCCTATATAAAAAGCCGTGCATTTTGTGCAGGTTGCTAAATATACCAAGTTTTTTGTCTGGCATGTAGCTAAAACGTTAAAATAAAAGATAAAATCTAATGTGGGATGTATAAACATCAAGTCTGAACAGATAAATTTGCAACGATTACAATTACCACATGGAACGGTTCCCATATTTAAAGTGGGTTTCTTAACATTTGATGCATAATCTTTACATAAAATTTGTTTTAGGTTGGAACAATTTTTATATAGAAAAGTAGGATAATTACCAACCAAGTTAGTTACTAAGGTATCAGTCAATAATATATTCCAATTTCTCCGTATGATGTTTTCTAAACTCTTCACATCACTAGTATATTTTATAATATAGGGCATTTTCACAGTGTTACTAACTGTTTTAGGTCTAAAAGGAACAAATTTCTTAAACACTCGTGATGTGGGCTCTATAGAATATATGATGTTGTTCTTAATAGAGCTAACTAACTCAGTGTTATAGCCTCTATTCAAGAAGAGTTGTTCTAGTTTATCAGCTTCTTTCTCTAGAGTTACCTTATCTTGACATAACCTGGTTAGTCTAATAAACTGACTCTTGACTATTCCTGGGAACATATGCCTTGGGTGCATACTGCCAAATTGGAGTAGTGTATTAGTCCAGGTTGGTTTTCTAAAAATGGAAGATGTAATTTTTCCATGTTCATTAAGTGTTAGAGAGACGTCCAAAAAATCTACTTGTTTCATGGAGGCTTCCACCGTGAATTTTAAGTAGGTAATGGTAGTTTCTAAATGATGTAAAAATTGTGTAAATTCCTCTAGGGTACCTTGCCATATTAAAAGGACATCATCTACAAATCGCTTGTAGAATTTAATTTTTTCAAAAGTAGGACTAATAAACAAATGTTCCTTTTCCCAATTCAGAACTACTAAGTTTGCACGTATTTAGCATGGGGTACCCATAGCTACTCCCCATGTTTTCAAATCATTAATACCATCAAACATAAAAAGATTGTTGTTAAGCACTAAATCCAGCAGTTGGCAGATCAGGATTATTTTTCTGTAGAAAAGTCAGTGTCTCTAACTAGTAGCTCTCTAACAGCTTCCAGACCCAAATCATTGGGGATGGATGTAAAGAGTTTTTTTACATCAAGAGTTATTAAAATATATTCATCAGACCCAACATCCAGTGTTACATCTTTAAGGCTATTCAGCAGGTCATAAGTGTCTTTTAATATAGATGGAACTGTATCTACTACAGGCCTAAGAAACTTTTCAAGAGCAGTAGAAATTGTTGCAGTGACCCAGTTACTGCCTGAAACTATAGGCCTAAGGGGTATAGGTACCACTTGTTTATGGATCTTTGGTAAGCCCTTTATTGTGGGAATGGTTGGAAATTCAATATACAAGTATTTATATACTTCTGGGGTGATTTGCCGACACATAAGTAAGTCATGTAAAGTTGCATGTACATCAGCTATTATAGAACTAACTTTTTTCTGAGAAACAATTAAATAAGTTTCTCGATCAGACAACATACTTAGCATCAAAGAAGTATAATCCACAGTATTCATAATTATTGTTCCACCTCCTTTGTCAGCAGGTCTAAAAGTAATGTCAGAAAGCTGTTTGAATTTTCTTAAAGATGTCATCTCATTAGATGTTAAGTTCACATAAGCTATTCTTTTCTTACTAGCAGAGAACAGTTGATAGAAATCTCTCTCACAAGCTTTTAGAAAACAATCTAAGTTAAAAGATAAAGGAGGTGAGAAATTGCTTTTGTACTTTAAATTCACAGAATCAGAATGTAATGGTTCACTACCTTGCATAACTGTAGTATTTTTAAAATACAATTTCAATGCTAAGTTTCTACAGAAAATGCGTAGCTCACATAACACCTCAGCTAGATTACTACATTGTGCTGGTATAAAATTCAAGCCCTTATTGATCAGACTAATATCAGATAAGCACGTCATAATTAGATAAGTTAACAAATAAATCAGTCACATCCTTTGCCTTCGGGTCGTCCCATGTCTCTCCTCGGATATTTTCCGTTTTCTTGGCCCTCTGCTTTGCGAACGTCCTCTCCCTTGGAATTGTGATTTTATTGGATAAGGTAAAAAACGACTTGCTTCTTGGACAATTTTAGGTTTCGCACCTAATTGATTGTCATTATATGTACTGACAAATGCCAACTGGTTAGGAGGTGGTGTAGCAGAATGAGCAGTTAGTTTAGGAAATTCAGTCTCAGTAGGATTAACAATATTACTTTCAGCTGTGGATAAAAGCGGCATGGCTGAACTTCCAGCTGACAATGTAGCAACATCATGATGTGTAACATCATCAATAGTACGTATTGGAGAAGCTAATTTTGGTTCTCGATTTTGTGCAGTGTTGTACCTAGGCCAAACAAAGATCTGACCTGTTTGAAAGTCATTATAGTCCCTCTGTAACTTTTTTAGTTTAATCTGTTTCAGTTTCTCACTAAAAGAATTTACTTGAGAGAAAATGGTTTGCAGTCTGTTTTTTGCATAGTCCGATTTATACTTGTCACACAAACTTTTATAAATTGTGTCTATTTCAATACGTAATTTAGTTTCAAGTGGTAAAAAGTATTCATTTAAAAGTGACATGTACCTGAAGCCTTGTTCAATATTTAGGTCCTGCCACTTTTTTAGAAGAACCGGATGATTAGTTCCATAAGACGGCATACATAAGACACGCATTCCTCTGGGTACAATACGATGGTGTAAAGAAGCTTCAAGGTGCTGCCTTTGCCAGGCATACCTTTGCAGCAGATATAATTTATCTTCAAAATCTTTGACAGTCAGGTTAAAATCAGCAGTATTTTCTTCAGGTAAGATGGGTACAGAAGCGTTAATAGACCCACCTAGTTCCAAAGCCAATAAAGGGTTAGAAACATGATGTAACAGTCCTTCTGGTATAGTTGAATAATCCCTCGACTCTGGTCTATAATCAAGCTCCACAGCTGGGGAATCCATTGCGTAGAGCAGTTACCACACCAAACAAAAGTTACAAAAAAAAACAAGAGGTAACTGCAGCTTCAAGAGATCAGATAACACAAATAGAGTCCAATGTTAAACACAGAAATCTGATCTCACCACGATGTAGTCAAATAAAAAGCTGAATTGCAAGTAGTAATCCAAAAAACGATTAGTAGCCGTGATGGTAGTTTAAGAATCTTCTTTAATAAAAACACAGTGGGTAAAGGTAAGCGCTTTCGTGTGGTCACAGCCACGCTTCTTCAGACAATGAAAAACCCCACACACAGTACTTAAATAGTGCAACAATTAAGGACCAAACCCTATGTAATTAGATGCATCAATTATTATTTAAAACGGCACTGTCAACAAATGGTAAAACTTTTTTTTTTTTTTTGCACTCACATCTAACATCCTCTTGGGAATGCTCCTGCTCCCAACCCTCATAGCCTATTCTCCACTTACTACCTTCAACTTATTCATATATTACCAGACATCAAATAATTAAGTCAACTGTAGTTCTCTAACCCTACTATTCCTCTGAAGAAACTATATATATACTACCACAATGCTTTATTTTTCTAAAAAATTTTAACTAAACTCTTTATTTGCTCCTACTTAAATCTGGGTTGTTCTACAAAATAAAACCTAAAAATTACTTTGTAACAGCTTAATCTTTATTTAGTTTGCAACCCACAAATGACTGACATTGTTAACTGCTGCAATCTTTTGTTACCACTGCTTTAAAGCTTTGTGTTTAACCTACTAATAATTTGAAATTGTAAGCTGCTGTAATAATTTTTGTAACCTTTGTTTTGGAGCTTTTCTCCCCAGGACTCCATTGAAAATGGGTTCTTATTGGCCTAATGGACTATCCTAGTTAACCAACTGCAAATAAATAAATAAATAAATAAATAAATAAATAGATAAATAAATTAGTGACACATCATTAAAGATTAAAGTTAGAAAATGACAGACATTTGAGTTTTACATTTCATACCCTTCAGAGAATTCATACTAATGCAAGACCTACTATTCTATTATCTTTCTATGTTTATAAGAGCAATATTTAAAAATTGTCCTTATTGTTGGTCCTTTGTCTCACTTCTATTTATGGCTTTGTCCAGATTTCTTGCTCTGAGGTTGAGGGGTATGACAAATGTGTCAGGGCCATCACGATCAGCCAGAGACATTTCAAATTGTGACATACTTGTTGCACCTTACTCCCCCATGTAGTGACTCTGGATGTGTCCAAGCAAGGCAAGGAGCAGTTATGCAGTATAAGTGTGCAGATTATACCCCCATCCAAGGCAGACACAAGTACTACAGTGGCTTTTCTTCTGTGCTTGACTTTCCAGAATGTTCTGGTTTTCTGTCATATTTTTATACTGTTGATTTATGCTTTTGTGATTTTGTAGACTTAGAGAAAGCATATGACAGGGTGCCTAGAGAGAAGTTGTGGTATTGTATGAGGAAGTCGGGAGTGTCAGAGAAGTATGTAAGAGTGGTACAGGATATGTACGAGGGTAGTGTGACAGCGGTCACGTCTGCAGTGGGAGTGACGGATGCATTTAAGGTGGAGGTGGGATTACATCAAGGATCAGCTCTGAGCCCTTTCTTATTTGCAATGGTGATGGACAGGTTGACAGACAAGATCAGACAGGAGTCCCCATGGACTATGATGTTTGCAGATGACATTATGATCTGTAATGAGAGTAGGGAACAGGTGGAGGAGACCCTGGAGAGATGGAGATATGCTCTAGAGAAGAGGAATGAAGGTCAGCAGGACTAAAACAGAATATATGTGGGTGAATGAGAGGGAGGATAAAGGAATGGTGAGGATGCAAGGAGTACAGGTGGCGAAGGTAGATGAGTTTAAATACTTGGAATCAATAGTTCAGAGTAATGGTGAGTGTGGAAGAGAGGTGAAGAAGTGAGTACAGGCAGAATGGAGTGGGTGGAGAAGAGTGTCAGGAGTGATTTGTGACAGACGAGTACCAGTAAGAGTGAAAGGGAAGGTCTACAAGTGGGTAGTGAGACCAGCTATGTTATATGGGTTGGAGACAGTGGCATTGACAAAAAGGCAGGAGGTAGAGCTGGATGTGGCAGAGTTAAAGATGTTAAGATTTGCACTGGGTGTGACGAGGGTCAGCAGGATTAGGAATAAGTATATTAGATGGTCAGACCAGGTTGGAAGGTTTGGAGACAAAGCCACAGAGGCAAGATTATGTTGGTTTGGGTATGTGCTGAGGAGGGATGCTGAATATATTGTGAAAAAGATGCTAAGGATGAAGCTACCAGGTAACAGAAAAAGAAGAAGGCCTAAGATAAGGTTTATGGATGTGGTGAGAGAGGACATGCAGGTGGTTGGTGTGACAGAGCAAGATGCAGAGGACATGAAAAAGTGGAAACAGATGATCCACTGTGGTGACCCCTAATCTGAACAGCTGAAAGATGATGATGATTATTCAGAAAATGCATGCTGTTGCAGTTCTTGTTGCTCTGTGTTTAAGTAGCAATGCTTTAATGACCATCAGGTAAACTTGTCTGAGATTGTAAGGTGCAAGCAAGCTTTAATAAACATACTGTTAAAGAATTACCAACATTGAAAGCCTTTTTGTTGTTGCCATGCAAAGAATACTTACATAACTAGATAATGTATAAGCCTTTGGAATTGAAATGCATATGAAAGTATTTGTAATAAAGGATAGTATTACAGTATTTTCAGAAACTCACTACATTTGTTGGAGACTTGCAGTCATCTTTGCAGGCTTTACCAGTAAACTAAACAGAATGTCAATCTATCATTTGTGGTCCATAACCTGTGCAGTAATCCTTTAAGCAATTTATCTTGAGCTTGTTTCTTGTTTGCTGTTCATGTTTTACTTTGATCATGTTTGACCCATAAAACAAGTAGACAGTTGTTGTCAGGCAGCAGGTTTTTTTTGGATAAGAAACATTTTTACAAGTGAGGGTATCACAGAAATTGCTACTTTCAGCATGTTACCTGGTACTTTTATAAAGCTGAATATAAATTATAATTAGAACTGCAGTGCAAGTAGAAGTGGTTTGAGTTGAGTGCTGCTTGTTCTTTTATACTTGATTTTGACTGGCATTCCAGTAATGTATTTAAAAATAATTTATTTTTTCATGCCTCACAACCTTTTTGTTTCCATCTAGATATTACGTAAGCTGTCATGTAGCCAATGCACTGAAATATTTTTTTCTTCTACACTTCATTTTGTCTTGATTTGACTCTCATAAGGATGGTTTGGCACCCAGGGTAGTGTATTTAATTAAAGTCACAGTTTTTGTGGTTTTGAGCATAGCTCCGTTCCTTTCTAGTTGGTCACACTCCTTCCTGTTGACCTCACCCATTCAACTGCCTCCTGCAGCCCCCCTTTGACTTGAAGTCACCGTCCGCCACTGATCTTTCCTCAACTCATTATTTATTTTAACAAGACTGCAATACATATAGCTTTTTTAAAACTAAACAAAATCAAAAGCCTTTGTATCACTGCACTTTACATTCCCCCTGCTAATGGCATCTCCCTCCAGAAGTAGGTTAATTCTGCCTAGTCAGACTTTCCCTGTAAACAAGTGCAAATTAATAAATAAATAAAAACCTGAAAATGCAGTATGACATAAAATGTAAAAGGTCTATCTAAAAAGACCCAGAAAAAGGACTCAAAAGTATTGCCAAGATAAAAAAAAAATCTTGTTTGGTCCACTAAAGATACAAGGAACCATAAGGGAAAATGAATTAAAGGTAATGCACTAGAGGAAAAAAATGTAGAGAACTGTTATAAAAGAAATGGAAAGAGTATAATACTTATGTCAGGAAAGGTATGTCAGGACGGAAACAGAAATGAAGAAGCAAGAGAGAGAGGCTGGGGAACTAGCTTAGAAAAACAAAGAAGATAATAGGCTAAAACTATAACTAAATTGTTTATTCCACTGTTTACCTAACAAGTAGATGAGAGAGAGAGACTGGAAAATAAATATCAATAAGTCCCTTGTAAGGAAAGAGAAGAAAGGGGGATGGAGGGAGGGAAACCAGGAATGCAACAGTGAATACACTCGAACATCTACATTTATGGCAAGTGTACACAACTGCACTATGTTCTTTATGTTTCACTGTTGCAGAAATCACATTTGGGTTGATTCCCAAAGCTGAGGAAAAGGGTGGGGGGGGGAGTAAAGAAAACTAGGGGCTGGCTAGGATGCCCTGCAAGACTGCAGAGGCAAACCCTGCCCTGGATTTGGAGAACAGAGGCAGGTAGTAATGCTTGGTAAAAGTTTGTACAGATGTCCAGGTGGCAGCCTCCAGGATGTCCCTGGTGGAGACTCCTCTGAGGAAAGCTGCAGAGGTGAAGGCTGCTCTGGTGGAGTGTGTCCTAACCCCCTTGGGGGGAGGCTTTCCATGTTGCTTGTAGCAGAAATGGATGCAGTGTGCTATCCATGTGGAGATGGTTTGTTTGGAGATGGTTTTGCCTTCTGCCCCTGTAGCAAAGCTAACCAGCAGTTGATCTGACGTCTAGAAGGATTTAGTCCTGTCCAGATAGAATCTGAGCTATCTGTGCACATCTAGAGATTGCAGAATCCTTTCCCCCTTGGTCTGGGGATTAGGGAAAAAGGTGAGTAAACGAATACATTGGTTGAGAGTCATACTGGACACTACACCTTGGGCATGGAGGATGGGTTAGTTCTGAGGGATACCCTGTCAGCATGGAAGATGATAAAGGGTTCCACAGCCATGAATGCTTGCAGCTCAGAGACTCTTCTGGCTGAAGTGATGGCCAGAAGGAATGCTGTATTCCAGGAGAGAAATTTTAGCTCTGCAGAAGAAGCTTGTTCCAAGGGGGGCAGGGTGAGGTTTTCCAATACAAAGTTAAGGTCCCATGCTGGAGTTGGTGCCCTTCTGAGTGGCCTCAAGTTGCTGGCCCCTCTTAGGAGCTGTTTGATCAAAGGGTGTGAGAAAATGGGTATCTCAGTGGGAAAATGAGCAGAAATAGCAGAGGCATGAATTTGTTTTGGAGAAGAAAGAGAAGCCACTGTGTAGTAGGTCAGCTAAATAATCCAGGATGAGAGGGAGGGAGGGCTGTGCCGTATTGGCTCCTTTAGTCTGGATCCAGGTGCAGAATCTTTTCCATTTGTCAACATAAGACTTTCTGGTGCAAGGACATCTCACCTCGTGGATAATATCTATAACCTGTTTACTGAGGTTGACAGATTGGTTTGGAGTCGGGGAATAAGCCAAGCTGCCAAATTGAGTGTTTGCAATTAGGGATGCATGAATTTCCCTTCCCTCTGGGTCAGGAGGTTTGGAATCTGAGGAAGGTGCCATGGGGGGAGTGGTGAGAGGCTGCACAGCAAGGGGTACCAGTGCTGCAGGGGCCAGTCTGGAGCTATCAGAATGGTCCTTGGATTTTCCTCCTTTATTTTGAGCAGTACTCTGGGGATGAGAGGTAGTGGAGGAAAGGCATAGACCGATAGATTGACCCAGGGGAAGGACAGGGCATCCACTTTCCAAGCCATGCAGTGATGCTCCCTGGTGGAGAATTGGCTGAGCTGATGGTTGGTGTGGGACACAAAGAAGTCGACCTCCAGGGTGCCCCATTTCTGAGTTATTAGGGTGAAGGTTCTTCTGTTGAGCTGCCACTCGTGTGGGTCCAGAAGATTTCTGCTTAATTGGACTGCCAGAGAGTTGAGGGAGTCTGAGAGGAATTGTGCTAACAGGTTTAGTTGCATGGCAGAGGTTGTGTGCCAGTGGGTCATGGCCAGCCTGCATAGAGGGTAGGAGTGAGTCCCTCCCTGCTTGTTGATGTATCACATCACAGTGGTGTTGTCTGCTTTGATCAAGAGAGCCCCTGGAGAAATAAGGGGTTTGAACGCTGTCAATGCATGCTGCACAGCCATCATCTCTTTTTGACTGATGTGCAGAGGGATTTGCTGTGGGCTCCATTTGCACTGTATGCACCTGCCATCCAGGTGTGCCCCCCAAGCATAGTCTGATGCACCTGTGGTGAGGGGTCTGGGTGGCAGAGGGTGGTGATAAAAGCAGTCCCATGTTGTGGGAGGATGCTGTAGCCCACCAAAGGAAATCTTTTCTGATGCATGGAATTATAGGTCGAAGAGTTTCCAGGTCTTGAGTGTGTTGGCACCAAAGGCTTTTTAGGTCCCACTGAAGTTTCCTCATATGCAGCCTGGCATATGGAATGAGTAGTATGCAACATGCCATGAACCCCAGAGCTTGCAGGATTTTCATTACAGATAGCTGGGGCATGGTGGCTAGTTGAGAGAAGAAGGCTGTCAGGAAAATTTGTTTCTCTGGTGTAAGGTATGCCATCTGGGATGCTGTGTCCAGGCTTGCTCCCAGGAAGACAATCCTTTGGGTTGGCACCTGTTTGGATTTCTTTTCATTGATTGTGTACTCTAGAGAGGTTAGCAGGGTTTTGACTAAGGCCAGGTGCTTGAGCAGCTTTTTCTGGCTGTCTGTCTGAATCAGGCAGTCATCTAAGTATGGGTAAATCTGTACATTTCTTTGTCTGCAAAAAGGTAATGGCCGGAGCCAGACATTTTGTGAACACTCTGGGAGCAGTGGATAAGCCAAAGGGAAATGCAGAGAACTGAAAGTGCTGAGATCCTGCCCTGAAACAGAGGTATTTTTTTGCATGATTCCCTGATAGGAATGTGGAGGTAGGCCTCTTTTAGAATCTAGGGTGGCTAGAAAAGTATCCTTGGAGAGCATGGGTAGCAGCTTCTGGTGGGTGAGCATTTTGAATTTTGGAATCATCGGGAAAGTGTTTTGAATGGATAGATTGAGGATAGGGTGTTAGGTGCCCTCTTTTTTTGGCCACCAGGAAAAGTCTGGAGTAGAAACCTAGGAATATGCTCTACTGCCCTCATAGAGAGCAGGGAAAGTATTTGCTTTTGAGCCTCTCCCCACTGGTTTGGTGGTAGATCTGGGAACCCTTTTGGGGTTGGAAGCGTGTGGAAGGAAAATTTGCATCCCTTGGACACTATGTTCAGAACCCAGTGGTCGTTGGTAATGGTGGCCCAGGTGCTTGCGTGGAAGCAGAGTTTTTCTCCTAGGGATAAGTGAAGGTGGGCAGAGGGAGGGGTGGGTAGGTGAGTCATTGTGAGTTCTTACCATAAGGGGGTGGCTTAGAACTCCCTGGTTTTGAAGTAGAGGTAGTCCACTGCTTAGATCTCTGCATTCCCTGTGGCTGCTGTCTGGGGGGATCTGGTTCTCAGGGGTCTAGGCTGGACTGGTTTACTGGAAGCAGGAAAGGACCCATGTTTAGTGGGACAATGCCTGTTGAACCTAGGTGGCTGGACCTGCAAGAAGTCCTTAACTGTTTGCATAGATTTTGCTTTTTCTTCCATCTTTTTTAGGACCTCTTCTTCCTCAGTGCCAAATAAGTTATCTTTGTTCAAGGGGGCATCCAACAATTTAGATTTGACATGGTCTGGCAAGGGCTGTTCCTTAAGCCATGCATGCCTTCTAATGAATGAACCAGGGACTGCTGCCCTGCAAGATGCTTCTAGGGTGTCAAAACCACAGTGCAAGGTGTGTTTAGTTACTTGACTTGCAGAATGCATTGACTCTTGTAATTCTTTAGATTCTGCCTAAGCAGGAAAGGAAGAAATCTTTTGTTTAAGGAGTTCCAGGGTATGTTGCTGAAATTTCAGCATATGGAACTGACAACTTAGTGCCCTGATAGCAAGAGTAGCTGAGGTGTATACTTTTTTACCCGATCTGTCCAGTGCTCGGGAATCCCTATTTGAGGGGGTGGGATGCTTAGCAGAGATTGCTTTAATTCCTTTAGGCCCTTGAGAAATTACCTCAGGGTCAGCAGTAGGATTCTTAAAGAGAAATTTGTGTGAGTCAGGGACTCTATAGTACCTGTCTGGTTTTCTGGGTACAGGAGGGAGGGTGTCAGGAGTCAAGCTAGATTCTAGGAAAACATCCTCCACAACATCCAGGACTGGAGGGATGGCCAAGGGTCTGTACTGTGGAAGATCAAGGAATTTCCCGAGTCTCTTTTTAGACTGAGGGTAGTCTTGACTCTCCCATTGGAAATGCTCCCTTAAGGTATGCAGGGTTTCCCCAAAGAAAAAATCATCTGGGGGAGAGGCTGAAGGAACTGAATCCTCTACATCAGAGTCCTCATAAGTAGAGAGGGGTTGCATGTCTTCATATTCAGATGCATCAGATTCATCTGACCCTTGTTCAGACAGAACTACAGGGGATAGATCTCTTTTCTTTTTGGAGGGGGTAGCTTGGCTTCCCCTAATCAGCATGATAAGGTCTTCTGCCATTTTAAGCATTTGAGACTGAGGCAAGGAAGCAGGTGCTTGAGAGTGGGTCGTCGGTTTCTTGGGTGTGGCTCGTACCCTGGGCCTTAGAAACTCAGTTGTTTTTGAAAGAACTGTAGTCGTGAAAGAAGACGCCGGTTTCTGTCGAGAATCGGTAGTGCGAAGGACTTCCTCGGAAGCCGGTGCCTGCTCAGCAGCACCAGACCCATCTAAGATAGAGATGACTGCAGGATCCTTAGTTGAAGAAGAGTTTTGCGGCATACCAGACTCTGAAAGGGTCTCAGTAGTGACCTGTGAATCCACAGAAGCCAGCATCAGGGGCTGCAAAAGTGCCTCACTAAGGAGCAGAGAACTGACGACTAGCTTAACGGAAGCAACGTTGGAAGGTTTGGACCTGTGCGGTCTGTCTCTGTCTTTATCTTTTATGTTTTTTTTGGAAGATCAGGTGTTGGATGGCTTACCAAAGCCATATCGGAATTCGAGGACTGTAAGCTAAAATATCTGACTACAATAAGGGCCCGACGATGGATAGTTCTGGCATTAAACAAAGCACAGAAGCAACAATGGGGGACGTCGTGGTCTGAGCCTGAACTAGTAACACATTAAGAATGGAAGTCTCGGTGTGGTATTTGCTTTCCACAGACGAGACAATTATTAACTTTTTCTGACATTGGTTAGTGCAAGAAAAAAGGATCCCCAATGGAGTACTTAGCTTTAGAAGAGTCCAACTTCATTTCGGTAGACAAAAACTCAGGTAGCAGCCAACTGGCACTCATGCGAACCACTTCTGCTTCGGGCTCCGCGGCATGAAAGACTGATGTAATGGCATCAACTGCCTTACTTTACACTACTGACGACCTGACATCAGCCCTGGAGAGAAAGCAATTGACACAGAAATACTAAGTCTCTGGTATTCGGGCCGGCCGAGGGCTACCTGGCAGGGATAAGCCAAATGTGATGACTGCAACAGTGAAACACAAAGAACATCTATTGTTCAATAGATTCCAGCATCAATTCTCTGCACAGATATCCTGTAAAACAAAGCTAATAGAATTCCATGACTGGGTCACTGGTAAAATGGACAAATGAATGGGTCTATATGAATTGACCAGTGGCTTAGACTCAGCCTCCCATTACAAGCCTCTGCCAAAGACAAGACTGATTGAACAGGGCAATAAGTTTTATGCATGAATAACTAAGTGGTGATATAGGTTCATAGATTCATAGGTAGGTACTAGGCTATCAGCACTAGGGCCTATACAAGCCTAACCAAAAAGGTACCCTGGCTTTCGCCACCCAAGAAAATTATTTTCCTGTGCCCCTGTCGAGCAGAGCCACAGAGGTGATCCCTGGGTTGAATTTCTTATTTCCCATCCAATCATCAAGATGGTCAGGGTGGCTATCAAAGGATAAGAAATTAATAAGAGCAATTTTCTAGTGGTCATCCCTGTATTATTTATTCATTTGTTTATTTAATTATCCGTCATGCATTAATACATTGGCTATTTAATGTGCTCATCTTGGACTACAAATAGCACATGAAAAACTAGATCAAACTTTTTGCAGATGACACCAGAGTTTGGAGCTGGTGGTCACACATGAGGAAGCAGGCATGAGGAGGGGTCTAACTGAATGCACATCCAAACAGGTATCAGCTTCACTTTAGCACTTCCAAAGTCCGGGATTTAAATATGTAGCTGGAGAAGTCAGACTAAACATTCAACGACAGGAAAAGGACGTATAGGTTACTATTATCAAAAAGTTAAACCATTAGGTACAACGTGAAAAGCTGGAATGTAAAACTAATCATATGCTTAGAAATGTGATGTAGGGGTTCAGAATTCAGTTAATAGAAGGAAATGAGTGCATTTATCAGGTAGCAGTTCGGAGTACTGTGTGCAAATCTAGAGGGCCTAAAGAGAAAGGGAGAACCCACGACTACTGCTTATAGAAAAGGGTGACAAGGATGGTACAAGGAACAGACAGCATGGTATATGAGAACTGGGAAACAGAAAGAAAGAGAGGGACAGGATATCAGGCATTACGGAGTAAATGTAATGACACAGCTTTAGAAAGGATGCACTGAGTCAGTAGGTACAAGCATGAACAATAGATCAAGAGCAGACAGTTTAATCCTGAAATTACTTTGTTAAAGAAAGGGTAGGTCACAAGTGAATTCAATTTACAGCATTGGCAGTAGAAGCTGAGAGACCTGATGCTTTTAAACCATCTTGGGATCCCTGGAGAAATGGGATGGAGGGGGTAAGGCAGCAGCCTTTAGCTTGCTGCAACAAGTAATCAGACTAGATGCTCACTAGAAAGACTTGCAATTTCCTTTTTCCAGGTTGTCTGTGTATGTTTATGTTATGTTATGTTATAAATCATGTGACTTTTATGTTACATTCTGTTACGTAATGTTATGTTACAGAGGTTATAGGGTGATTGCCTGAATATAAGGTAGTCAAAAAACATTCTCGGCCAAAAAGGTGGCTAGTGACATAATACCCTAATCTCCTTTTATGAGGGGCAAAGCTCCCCATGAAGGTGGCAATACGACATGCAAAGACCTACTTAATATAATCAACATCATGGTCACTTCACCTTGAAGGGAAACAGGAATAACTCCTTTCAAATTTAACACTTTTGCATTAGCTGACTGATTTTGTCAACTTGCAGTTGTATTAATATCTTTTTTATTTACTGATTTATTTATTTTACATGCAATCAGAAGACTTTTTCCACTAGAATGAAATTTGAAACTGCATTACCCGTTGAGATCTTGGCCCAAGTCCAGTGATGGCAGTTATAGCATGGACAGGGTAATGTCACCGATAAGCTCTCTACCAAATAGCTCCAGGGTTCAGCCATGACCACAACTCATTGTCTTTCTGCATATTGTATCTTATCACTGTGTCAGTATGTTTTCTTTTTTCCAAGTACTTGGTTTCTTTCCACATCCCACAAAATGCTGCCTGAATAGGCTAACTAAATTGTCTACATATGCTGCATTTATTCTTTGCTGTTTGGGACCAGGTCATTGCTGAAAAGAGTACATGGACCAGCTCACCTACCTCATTACAGCTGATAAAATAATAATAACAATTCTTTGTAATATGACATGATGATAAATGCCCAAAACAACTTATAAGGGATATTAAGACAGCTGACTACCAGTTTATTTTTAACACAAAGTTAAAAAAGGGGATTGCTGCTTGTTAATGAAATGGATTTATTCTGACTGACTTGTTTATTTTTCTCTCAAGTATAGCTTGACTTTAGTATACAATGCTCATAGATCAACTTGCTTGCAAAACAACTGTAGAGATATTTCTTTTTGATATAAATACGTAGTTAATAAGTCACATTAATGAATAGCTAGACATGCACTTTGAGAGATTGGTGTAATGAATACAGTGCTAGTAATGTTATTTTAAGCTTAGTCAATAACCCTAGGTCAGGATTAAACCCTGCACCTTGTTTTGATAAGGTGAAGACTTTAACCATCATGCCAAACCCTCCCCTTACTTTTTCACCACTTACACGTCTAGATGCTCTTATGCCCTCTATTTTGGCTGCAAAAGCTCTGTCTTAGTTGTTGTAGCAGCACACACCCACCATTGCTGACCCACTAATCAGAAAACAATTGTCTTCAGGCAGAAATAAGACTGAAGAATGACTATCTTCTGGAAAAATTATTAATGGCCCATTTTTTTCAGTATTTATATAACTGACATATTATCTCAAAGGGAGCATATTGCTTTCAGAAGCATTAGTGAGAATGTAAAGGATGTGGAGTAGACATGTCTAATGGCCCAATGATGTGAAGTCAATAACAGAAGGTAGCAAAGAAAACTAATGGGATATCAGAATAAATGGGAAAAGGCACCAAGAGTAGGAAACAAAGCATTATTCCTCTTTAAAAATGCTTAGTAATACAGAATCTAGGTAACGGTGCACAGCTCTGCAGACTTCAGCTTTGTAAAGACAAGGGACAGCAATAGTTCAGAAAAGGGTAACAAAGAGGTACACAATCTGTACTATAACCATTGAAAAAACGTAATTAGAAAAGCAGAGTATAGACTTCAAGGTAAAAAAAATCAAGGTAGAGTCAGTATATGTATTTCTAACTAAATGTGAGCCACAGAGTCCAAGTAGAAAATAATAGTTTAAAAATGTAATGAGAACAAAGGGACACAATTTGAAGATACAAAGTGAACAGTGCATGGGAGGTATAATACATTTTTTGGCAGAGTTGTAGTGTAATGCCATTAACTTCTCGAACAGGTTGCAAAGGCAAAAAAATGTGAAATAAGTTAGTATATTGTAAAATGTGTGTAACAAGAGGGCTGTCTTCTTCTTCTTCTTTCGACTGTTCGCAAGAGGGTTGTAAAAACATTAAAATAGTTTGGTATTTTGTAGAAAGCATGTAACAGAATTAATTATAAAGAGGGATGTAAAATTAAATGTTGGATACGTAGGGGGTGAAACTTATGAAAAAGATTACTATTATTTTATATGTGTTTAAGGGTGGGGGGAGTCCTACTGGGCAAGAAGCTCATTTTCGGTGGAGGCCTGGAGAGAAAAGCTCCACAATGGTTAGTACAGTAAAAGAAATAAACATATACGTAATCTAAATACAGAACAAAGCAAAATGAATAACAAATTAAAATCAGCATAGGATAAACATACAATAAAGTACAAGAGCATAAGATAAACATACAATACCGCTGTTGGGCATTTCATTCATTTATATAGTTACAGAGATATAATGGTTAGTACAAAGTAAATACAATACACACATGTTATTTAAGTGCAGAACAAAAGAGAGGAGGTAATGTATGCTTACTCAGTAACATGATCGTAGGACAAACATACATTATGATGCTACATTTGTAATTTGCTTACAGAAGAATGATACAATGCAAACAGTGTGTTAATATACAGTGGGATAAGACTGCACTCTCTGGGTAGGAATATATAGTTCTGCAGTAGCAGTAGGAGAACTTTATTGTGTAATGGAGGGCGGTAGTGAAGGGATGATAGTGAATGAGTATAGTTGAGCACTATAGTGAAGAAAGTACTATTATGTAGAAAGAGATTAACAGAGTACTGTTATATAGAGAGCATCATACAGACAGATAAGAAAGCGAGTGGACTTAGTAGGTCTGAGAATTTATCTGCAACATCAGAATCTGTCAAATGAATACATCACAAAACACTACTCTTATTTAACCTCAGATCACTGAATAACTCTACCCATCATCTTCTGTTTGCCATTATTCACAACACTGTCTTCTCACCTGCCCTTATTTCATCCCCTCGTGCTTCTATCCATTAACCACTGCCTTATGAATGTAAATATAGACTTAAAATGGCTTCCTATTGAAATGTCGGCACTCACAAAAAAAAAAAAAAAAGACCGGAAATATAGGAGAAGACCAAATCTTGAATATCGCTCTTCTCCTTTAAACATCTTTTTGCAGGAAGGCAAGTCCCCCTGCACCCCCCACACCTCCAAACTTATATATATATATATATATATATATATATATATATATATATATATATATATATATATATATATATATATATATATTCCAGGAAATGGCATCTCAGACTTAGTATATGTAAGTCCATTCTTTCAGCCAGTCAGTCTCCGTATTTAGGGACTCGTTCTAGCAGGTCATGACATTTCAAATGGTTACCCTTAAAACTTTGCTACTTGCAATGCGTAGTATGTATCTCATGGTTTCTCATCAATATTTGTAGGCATTTGTAGCAAAGATGTTCATCAAAATGTTGTTTATATGTGAAAATAATGGCCTGTACTTCTGCTGATGAAATCATACATCTTAACAAAGACGTATATAACAGAGTCAATAGTTTGCTATGCTTTTACTTATGTTGTACATCACAAATGAACAAAACATGCTGGAGGGATAGGTTTCTGACCCAGAGACTCCCCATACTCTGGAATAGACTGCCCATACATGTCAGGCTGAGCGCCTCTTTGGCCCTCATCAAAAGGAACCTTGATGATTGGATGGGAGATAGGGAATTCACCCCAGGGATCACGTCAGTCACCCTGCTAGACAGGGTACCAGGGAAGTAAATATTCTGGGAAGAAATAGCCAGGGAATTGTTATGGCTAGGCTTGTATAGGCCCTAGAGCTGATAGCTTAGTACCAACCTATGAACCTATGAACCTATAAACACACTTACACTGTTTGCTGCTTAAAAAGAAATATGTACCGTCACTTGTTCTGTGGTACTTTTCTCTCTGGGATTTTGATGAAAAGGGACATTATACTCAGTCAGACTACATCAGTTAACACATGGAAACAAAAAATAAGTAAATGTTCATCTAATGCTGTATGTAGAGTCTTTCTAAGTTCTCCACTCCCTGTCAAGACATGCATGGGTATTCAGATAAAAGAAGCACAGTGCATTATTGTGCAACTGAGCAGTGAAATGCAGGGAGGGAGCAATTCAGAGAAGTGTGGAATGATTGTGCTACTAAAAAATACCTTGGTATGCATAATATGTTAATCCATCTGTAGCACAAGCCAACTATAGGAGTCAATTGTAATAATGCATTCAGGTGTTACGGGTTCAAATCCCACAGGTAACAGATATAAACCAAAGGTGGAGGTGTATCCATCTTCATTAAAGCCAAGTACACCTCAAAACTGGTCAAGCAGTACATCTCTCTCAAACTACTCCATGCCCAATTAACTATAGGCAAAATACCCTACCACATCATTGCTAGCTATAGGTACCCCTCCATGAACTAAGATAAGCACAATGCCAACCTGGACATAATGGAGTCACTTACCATACAGCCCAGCACCTTAGTCTTACAATAAAAACAGTCAAGATAACCATTTATATATAAAAATCACATGACATATCTAAATAAAATGTTCTATGAGGTTATGTTCTCTCTTTTAAAACAGGTTTAATGGAAACACGCCCATTCAAGCCTGGGTGTTTGTTAGCATTTAGACTGACAATCCACCTTAGTTCTGCACATTCTGTCAGATACACTAAATCACCAAGCCTCAGACTTTCACATAGAACTTTGTCAAAGGAAAAATATACTTTAAAAATGATCAAAACACGGTAGGTTCAGGTTAAGGCACTTTAATCTTGCAGCAAGGAGACAAAAACATGCTATTACAGAGTTTGTCTAACTAGAAACAGGAAATGCTTTCATTTTTATACATTTTCTAATAAGACATTGCCTACCAAGCTGATGTGGCTAGTTACAAGTCCTTTCATCATCACTTGTTGACTACCATTCTCATGGATTTCTGCTGATTTATCAATTTTTGTGAGAAACATCCTAAAGAAAACAACGTGGCCTTGGTTACCACTGGTTAGATACATGTTATGTTACCATTCAAGGTACTATGGCTAATTCAAGCACAAAGCTAGCAGTTCATTTCTCTAATAATCCTTTGTCTACTTTATCTCTAAGCTTCTGCAGCTGTACATGTTCTCATACTTCGAACAGAGCTGATTGTTTAGAATCATTACATGCATTGTTCATTCTTTCGTTCCTGACCTAGCAGATAAGCACCTGCTTCTCAAGTATATTTCCAAAAGGCATAAACATGAATATTGCTGTGCTAGCAATTACTAGGTCAGAGGGCATCTTGCAAGTTTCAGAAAGCACACTGCAGTTTCAAAAAGCATCTTTTTCAGTTCTCATATGAAACTCAATTTTATATATAAAACAGTGTATATAAAATAGAATGAAAAACGTGTTAACTACTAATTAGCATTAAGCATGCACACATTAATACATATTTTTCTGACATCCCCCCCCCCGTTAATACTTTTTAATTCTATTTTCAAAAAGAATAAACAGCTTACTTCTTTTCCTAATCTCTTCCAATCAGGATTTGCAGTTAAGAAAGTCATTCAGTTTAAATTTTATGAAAGTGTCTCACATTCTAGCAGCTCTTCAAATTCAGTACTCTGGTACACAGTCTCAGAAACTGATATGTCTATGAATTCTTTGATTAATTTCTTCATGCAGGGGATTCCACAACAAACACAAACGCCTATTAGGAGTAATCCCACCCCAATGGCAATCAAAATGTTCATTAGGATGGAACCCCACCCCCCCCAAACAAATTCTGGAAAAAGTCCGTCAGAGAGTTTGGGCCTGGTTTGGTCATGGCCGACACTTGCTGAATTACCTCAAGATGGTCATTAATCTCGTGCTGATGATCTGGAATAAATGCATAGCATTTTTCTTTGATTAAAGCGCACATCCCACCCCTCGCCGCTAGGGTGAAGTCAAGAGCCATTCGGTTCTGGAGAACTACAGTTCTCATTGCATTCAGTTCATCAGTTATCAGTTCAAGAGCAGAAAAAGTTGCATTACTCATTACTTCAAGAAGTTTAGACAGTTTTTGCAGCTCCCAAATCGATTTAACTGCGCCATATGCTGGTAGTATGCCTGCCCAGGATATGACAGCATAACTCAAGTCCATGTGCGTAAGTTTGGTACCCACACTATGATGGTCTTTCCAGCCCACCTCGATCTGTCCCACTGGATTCTCAGGTTTTTTAACAGTCTTTTTGGTTACATCTCGGGTATTTTGAATATTTCCCTGAGGTAAGACTGCAGTGTGTCGTATGCCCGGGACCAGGTATCCCAAAAAACAACTGCCGGACCAATTCTCAGGTAACCATTTATATGCCTTTTTACCACACACAAAATAACAGTCCTCTACTTTAGTGGTTACTTTGTTATGAAATGACTGCCCTGCATGAAACATTTTCCTATCTATTACAGATAACTGTTTAAAAAGTACAGGATTACGTTGTACCTGATCAAGTCTTATGCATAGATTCAAGAAATGAGTTATAATCTGTACTACAAGAGCCACCTAAATCATTTGCTTTTGTATAACATTTATATCGTACGGTCACATTACACTTGCTCCAACCCACTTGTATGGTATCATTCTTATAAAAACATACAATTCCCTTTTGTGTCACAGGCAAATACAATGCTACCTTATCATATGCTTTAATAGCTACTGTGTCAAAAAAAAGATTTTCCCAGGTCTCATTGACCCCTAGGGGGATAGCAGTCATCAATAACCCCCCCGTATGCTGTTGGTATGGCTGTGCAGATCCAGCAGTTCGAAACATTAAAAGTCTCAGCATACACACGTGTAATTGCCTGATAAGTGTTAAAGTTTGGATGCCAGTCTATGTTTGGCCCATCATGTTTAATCAGCTCAACTTTTGTGGCAGGAAAAAGGAAAGGCCACAACAAAAAGAATAATGTAATTAGCATAGCTATCAAAATGATCATACAAGTTTTCTGAGGTTGTTCAATGTCTCTATTCACTCTATACCTGGCCATTTTGTTCTTGTTGTACAACAGTAACAAGGTTTTTGTCCAATTCAAAGTTCTTAACCAGTTTACAGTGTGTCAAATGAATCCAGGATGCTCGTTCCGCGATCTTGACTGCAGTGGGTGTCGACAGTAGTACCTGGTACGGCCCTTCCCATTTCGGAGAACTCCAGTTCTTTTTCTTCACAATCTTCACCCAGACCCAGGTGCCTGGGGCTATTGCTGCTTCCGATTTTGATTGCTCTTTATCTGAAACAGAATTTAACTGCAAAAGTTTGTTATTCAAAAATCGCCTCATATATCCTGCAAGTGAACTGTCAGCCTCCTGCTCTGCAGACATGAGAGGTTTCCACTGAGGTGTATAATATGCCCTCCCAAACAAAACTTCAAAAGGAGTTAATCCCTTTGCATTTGGAACAGTTCTCATGCTCAACAGTACCAGAGGTAAACAGTGCACCCAGTTCTTCTGTGTCTCACTAATCAATTTTCTAAGCTTATTCTTCAACACCCCATTGTGCCTCTCTACTAATTCTGCTGATTGGGGGTGATACGCATAGTGGTTTTTTAATGACATCCCGAAATAGTGACTAAGTTGTTGTATTGTTTGATTTACAAAATGTGTACCATTGTCACTATAAATCTTTTCCGGTATGCCAAATCTAGGTATAATTTCTTTAACAAGGACCTTTGCAACAGTAGCTGCATCTGGATTTTTAGTTGGAAAAGCTTCCACCCATTTGGAAAACATATCTATAATGACAAGACAGTACTTTTTGTTTTCGCATTTGTTCAGTTCTATAAAATCCATACAAATAGTATGAAATGGATACAGTGGTGTAGGGAAACTCCCTTGCTTAGGCTTTAATGCCCCTTGTGCATGACGCTTGTTACAAACATGGCATGCTGCACAAAAATTTTTTGTATAATTAGTAAATCCATATGTTGTAAACACTCGATTCACTAACTGTGCCATCCCCCCTGTTGAGACATGGCTCTGCCCATGGCTCAACAAAGCTGCATATCTAAACAAGTTAGATGGTAGAATTGGCTTCTTTTCTTTGGAGATGTACAGTCCCTTCTCAAGGATTGCTCCTCGTTTTATCCACTTTTGTTTTTCTACATTTGTAATAAGTGTCTGCATTGTTTTTAACATTTCTAAATCTAAAATCTCAGAAGGTTGTAATTCCTTGTTCAGAAGAAAAACTTCTGAAGCTGAAGCTGCCTGCTTTGCAGCTGTATCAGCCCTCGCATTATCTTTTGAAATTCTATCCTGTTGCTTGGTATGAGCTACGCATTTGCAAATAGCTACTTTTTGAGGTAACTGAATAGATTCTAACAAATCTAAAATAAATTGCGCATGACTAATTGGTTTACCAGTAGATGTTATCATTCCTCTATTTTTCCACTGCTGCGCAAAAACATGTACAGTAGAAAAAGCATACTGGCTGTCAGTAAAAATATCGACTTTCTTACCTTCTGCTAAGGTACATGCCCTTGTCAAGGCAATCAATTCTGCTGCTTGTGCAGATAAGTTATGTGGTAGAGACTTTGCTTCTAAAATCTCGGTATCAGAAACGATTGCATACCCCACTAGATTCTGTCCTGTAGGACCCCTCCTGCATGAGCCGTCCACATAGTATGTCACTTCAGCATCATCCAAGGGAACGTATGTAAGGTCTTGTCTAGGTAGTGTCTTTTGCTCAATCTCATGCAGGCAGCAGTGAGGTTTGCCATCTGCAGGGGTTGGGAGCAAGGTTGACGGATTCAAAGTTGTGCATCATTCAATTGTCATATGAGGTTGGCTCAACAGTATAGTCATACAGGAAAGCTGTCTATCAGGAGAAATATATGCTACTTTTTCTTGCAGTAAAATTACTGTGACTGCATGAGGCACTCTGAATGTGAGGGGGTGGAACAACACTACTGAGGCTGAAGCCTGCACTGCCATTGCAGCTGCAACTACTGCTTGTACACAGTGGGGCAAGGATCGTGCCACTGGGTCTAACTGTGATGAATAGTAAGCTATGGGGCATTGTCTGTCCCCATGCTGTTGTGTCAACACTGATGTCATATAACCTTGCTTACAGTCTACAGTTTGGAAAAATCGCTTATGATAGTTTGTTAATCCTAAAACTAAGGAAGATGCTATCAGTTGTTTTAGCTTACAGAAAGATGCTTCTGCTTCTGGTGTCCACTGTAATAAATCCTGTGCTGCCATCAGCTTTTTGAATATCAAATTAGTCAGTGGAGCAGATTCCAAAGCATAATTTGGTATCCAACTCTGACAAAAGTTAGTAGTTCCCAGGAAGGACATAATTTCCTTCTTGGTGGTTGGTTTAGGTGCTTATAATATTGCTGTTTTCCTGTCTTCATCTAATATTCTGCCTTCTTTGGATATTACATATCCCAGGTATTTAACTTGTTTTCTCCAAAGTTGCAGTTTGTTTTTATTTACCTTGTGTCCTCGAGTAGCTAAAAATTGTAATAATGCTATGGTATCCTCCCTGCATTCTTGCTGGGTAGGGGCTGCCAGCAGAATGTCGTCTATATAAAGTAAAATCTGACTGCCTTTCAGTGGGATAAATCCCGCCAGGTTACTTGCCATTTCCTGTGCAAATATCATTGGACTTTCACAATATCCCTGTGGCAATCTTGTATATGTATACCGTTTTCCCTGGAATGTAAAGGCAAACCAATGTTGGCTGTCAGGGTGTATCGGTATTGAGAAAAATGCATTGCTAATATCTACCACAGAAAAATACTTTTGCTGAGGCTTTAAATCATTCAATAAGGTGTGTGGATCTGGCACCGTTGGTGCCCTGGGTATAACTGCATCATTTACAGCCTGTAGATCTTGGACCATACGCCATTCCCCGTTTGCTTTCCTAACAGGAAATAAGGGTGTATTACATGGTGAATCGGGTGATTCTATTAAGACTCCTTCCTTAAGTAAGGCTGCTATTATAGGTTTGATCCCTATCTCTGCATCCTTTCTCAAGGAATACTGTCTTTTCTGAGGTCTAAATGCTGATTTTGGTGTAATAGTAACTGGTCCTGCTGTACGAATAAGTCCTACATCTGATTTCCCTGTTGACCAGAGAGTCTCTGGTATATCTCGTAAGGCTTTCTCCTCTTCTTCCAGTAAGAGTAATGCTCAGCTATCCTCACTGGCCTGTGAGTGCACAGCTGGGTGTGTCTGTGTTATCCAATTCAATTTCTGCTTTTGTACTCCTTGTTCAGAGAGTTCCAACTCTACCTGTTTTTCCCACCTCGTGACTTTTTCTCCTAAGTCTGCTCACTTCAAATTTCTATTTTTGGTTAAGCTTACATGTGGCAATCGATTAGATTTGTAAAGTGCTAAAAATTCCTGGGGCAATGAACAGCTTATTACACTGTTTCCTTCTGTGTCCCAGTACAAATTTCGTAATACTAGCCTGTTTGCATGGTTTTTAAACAACTCTTGCTCATATTCTTTATCAGGTCCTGGTCTATTACAGTAATATAGAGTACAATGCAACAAATGCTGTTTGTCAGTGTCAAGGGAGGGGGATTTACTGATGGCTACGTTCATCAGTTCTTCGGTTACTGCCCCTGGACCAGTTGTAACCAAGTCCTGGCTGTACCAATAATATATCTCACCCTCCGATCGCACTATGAAATCCATTTGTCGCTGTGCTTCCATACCCTGCATGGTTGGGACTACGGCTATGCCAAATATCTGCATTAAGTCTCTGCCCAAAAGATTTACTGGGCATTTTGCAGAAACAACAATTTTGCTTTTCTGGGTCATTCCTGAAACGGGGTCAGTTATTGCTATGTCATGGGAGAGTGGCTCCCGATACAGCTGTCCATTAGCTGCTTTCACTAGTATGTAATCTGGTGATTCTGAATCTTCCGGTAATTTGGAAGGATGTATCAGGGTCCGTGAAGCCCCTGAGTCACACAAAAATTTGACTTCCCTCCCTTCTACCAAAAGCGTAACTTCCGGTTTTGTGTCTGCTAAGTAGAGCTCTAGGCTCAATAATGCTAAGTACAAAATTTCATTTTCTTCATCATTTACGAATTCATGTACATCCTCTACCCCTTCTGTCACGTCCTCTACCCTTGCTACCACACTCGCATTTGTCCTTTCCTATTTGTTCCTATTCAGTGACTCCTGACTATCATATAGTCATTCCTCACCCTCCTTATCTTCTGCAGTTACCTTTTTATTTAGCCTGCAATCCCTTGCCAAATTTCCTTTTTTCCCGCATTTAAAACATTCACCCCTTTTCTTTCTTTCTTCAAAATCTTCTGATCGCTTAACAGATTGTTTGTTTCCCTAGGCATTTTTCTTACCCTTTTTCCCGGTTTGTACTACAAAGACTTCTGACTCATCTTCTACTGCAAATACTTGAGCTTTCTTCTTCTTTTTGCTATTAAAATGCCTTTCGGCATGTCTTGCATATTCAAGTAATGACTGTAATCTACTTGTACGATGATCTACCATGTGCTTTGTAATAAAGCTGCTAATGGGAGTAATGCTACCTTTTAAGAAAGCATTCTTTAGCTGCTGCTCATATGGGGAATCATGTGTTTGATCTTCAGGTATCTGCATTCCGCAACAGTTATTAAAACATTCTAATAATCTAGCATAATATCTATCCACAGTTTCACCTTCCTGTTGTATGCACTGATTAATGCAAGTCCAATCAGCCCTAGGCTTCCATTTTTCAGAGATTCGGTCTGTCAGACCTTTCACTCTGTTATCCAGTTCTGCATTACTATGTGGGAGTGGTCTGAGCTCTACGTCACGGGGATTCCAGTTGCCACTGATCATGTGCCAATCTGGACCTACAATTTGTCTAACTACTTTTTCTACTTCTTCTCCATTCAAATGGTAACTTAATCTCATACCTTGTAAGTCTTCTAAGAATTTTCTAAAATTAACTTTTGGGTGGGGAATTCCCTCCGTGGCTTTCTGAATATCTTCCGGTATCTACGGTCTATAAACCAAGAGAGTCGGATCCTGTCCTTCCTGTCCTACCTGTGGATTTGGTAATTCTATGAGCGGACATATCTCTTCCTCACTCATAGCTCGTGGATTTTTATTCATTTCATATAATTCAATTTCCCCTCTTAAATTACGTGTTCGAGACCTAGTCTCGATAGGATCCCTGACAAATGGTTTTGATTTTGCAGGAACAGCTGGGTATAGCGGAGGTGGACCAGCTTGTCCACTCGCTTCATATTCTGGTAAGGGAAGCGGAGGGGGCAGTGGAGGGGCTGTTGCTATTACCAAGTTATTATCTTCTTTGTCTAAGAACATTGCTTTTGAATTTTTAATCTTTTGTTCTCTGCGATTTGCTTCCTCAAGCCACCTATGTGCCTGAGGGACTCCTAATTGCCGTTGCTTTTTTAGCTGACCTTTCGCATCTGTTTTAAGTTGTCTGACGAGTTTAATAAGTGCAGGTTTATCTAAATTACCATCAAATTTGTATTTATCAACCCATTTTGTATAGTACTTAACATTATCAGCACGCTGTAATTGCATATATTTCGCGTCTTCAGTTAGGGGCAGGTCTCGAGAACTTTTCGTGCACTGATTTCCCATGTTGCCTTAGCTAAGCTGTAAATTGTTACGTAACCCTTCTTATCACATGGTACCACAGTTCTATACCTTTTCACAGTTTATCTAGAATAACTGTCTACCTATTCTGTTTCCCTGATCTATGACAAGGCAGTAACCTTTTTTGTCCCTGATCTGCACATGCAAATCTTCCCGACAAAAAACAGTTCTGCAACTAGTCCCTGATCCAAAACAGAAAAAGATAAATTCCTCCTTACCTGACCCTCCATGAATTGATCCACCAGATCATTGACTCGTCCTCCAATCCCAGATCAGAAACAGTGGCTGGCCTCTTTCGAACGACAATTCAGTCGGAGGTCATTCAAAGCAGAAGAGCCGATTTGGCCTCTTCTCCATACGGGTACATGCCACCGGGGCCCAATTCTGTCCTAGGCCTAGAGCGAAAGGTACTTTCTGGTCCGAATGACCAAACTGCCAAAGGAAAAATATACTTTAAAAATGATCAAAACATGGTAGATTCAGATTAAGGCACTTTAATCTTGCAGCAAGGAGACAAAAACATGCTATTACAGAGTTTGTCTAACTAGAAACAGGAAATGCTTTCATTTTTATACATTTTCTATTAAGACATTGCCTACCAAGCTGACGTGGCTAGTTACAAGTCCTTTCATCATCACTTGTTGACTACCATTCTCATGGATTTCTGCTGATTTATCAATTTTTGTGAGAAACTTCCTAAGGAAAACAACGTGGCCTTGGTTACCACCGGTTAGATACATGTTATGTTACCATTCAAGGTATTATGGCTAATTCAAGCACAAAGCTAGCAGTTCATTTCTTTAATAATCCTTTCTCTACTTTATTTCAAAGCTTCTGCAGCTGTACTTGTTCTCATACTTTGAACAGAGCTGATTGTTTAGAATCATTACATTTACAGAATATAGCATTGTTCATTCTTTCGTTCCTGACCTAGCAGATAAGCACCTGCTTCTCAAGTACATTTCTAAAAGGCATAAACATGAATATTGCTATGCGAGTTTCAGAAAGCACACTGCAGTTTCAAAAAGCATCTTTTTCAGTTCTCATATGAAACTCAATTTTATATATAAAACAGTGTATATAAAATAGAATGAAAAACGTGTTAACTACTAATTAGCATTAAGCATACACACACTAATACATATTTTTCTGACATACTTCCAGAACAGCAAACTTAAATTTATGTTTTTTCCCATTTTCAGTAACATGCTTGGCCAGTGTATTAGTTTGCTTGCTTTTCTTGATACCACCTGCATGTTCCAAAATTCTCTTCCTTAAACTATGGTTAGTTTTGCCAATATAGTAATAATCACAAGTCATGCAGGTAGCACAATAAACCACATTCTCAGTGTTGCAACTAGCAAAACATTTTAATTCCAACCTCCTATTCATAGATTTTAGGTAGAGAGTAGTTGTATTACTAATAAAAATTCAGGCAGAACAATGCTGGCAAGAAAAGGTACCTAATCTCTCAGCCCTGATATGAGATTTAACATGTTGATTTTTATAACACAGTTGACGTTTCAGGGAGAGATTGTTTTTAAAGGAAAATTTAGGCACAGGACCAACTATGTCAGCTACAGCATCATCTATCAAGAGTACAGACCAATGTTTTTACAAACATTACACAACTCACCAACATTACTGAAGTAAGTGAGAAGCATCCTAACTGTTTGTATATTATCATTAGTTAGTTGTTCAGAACTAACATTTCGAGTAGAGAAATAATGTCTCGTGCAAGTGAATCTTTAAGGGCATAGACTTCATCCATAGTTTTATATACTTCAGACTCTGTATAGCCTCTATCAATGAAGTCACAAGCCACCTGACCTATCACAGTCTGCGGTTCATCTTCCTTGTCATGCAACCTCATGGTTCATAGAAATTGGCCTTTAAGCACATTTTTGGGTATGTGTCATGGGTGCATACTTGATTTGTGTAATAAATTATTACATCTGCATTTTTTTTGTAAATGGCTGTACTAAAATTCTTACGTTCATCCATTCTAACATATACATCCAAAAAGTTAATACTGAATTCGGAGTACTGGTAAGAAAACCTAAGAAATGTCGTTGTTGAATGCAAATACTCAATAAATTGACTTAACAATTCAACTGTCCCCACCAAATTAAAAAAAAAAAATGAAGGAATGACAGAACCAAGGCAGTTTAAGGCAAAATTTTTAATCTTCCACAATCAACAGATGTAAGCACTTTCGAACACCTCATTTTTAAAATAACTTGGTTAACATTCTAACCAATCCATTTTAGACTCTCATTACTTCTGCAAATCTTTAGATTTTAAAAGAGGATTTAAAGAGACCTTGTCATTCAGACCAGGTCTTCTGTTTGCACATAGGTTAAAAATCCAATACAGTTCTTTTTCTTCAGTTAATTATTACATTCAGTACAAATAGCTAAATAAATAATGTTTTTACTTTTACAGTTTTCATTTCCTTTTAAAGGTATAATTCCTTTTAGCATTATTTATTTAGCTACCTGTACTGAATGTAATCATTTTTACACTGGAAAAACTAATAGAATGTTCTATGAAAGGATAGGTGAACATATGTATGCTATTAAAAAATGTGATTGTACAAATGCCTTAGCAAGACACATTCAGGAATCAGATATGGAACATAGTTTTTTGTTTAAAGCTATAGAGATGGTTTATATGGGATCTTGTGGAGGTGATTTAAGAAATTAAGAATCACTGCAGCGCTGAGAGCAAGCTTTCATAAGGCACAATCCTGGCAGTGCATGTGCAGATGGACTGCAAAAATAAGAAAAAATAATAATAACAATAATACTCTTGAAGGGAATTGAACTGAGAACTCCCACACTTGAATGTTTCAGAGCACTGCATTAGCACTGTACTGTCAGGATGTAACAGTCATAAAACACATATCCGGAAAATGTAGGACATTTGGCAGTCTGCAAACAGAAAGTTTATGAAAATACATATAACTTCCAGGATATTTAAAACCCATAAATAGTTCTAATGACACAGTAAAAATCATAGCATAAGTACACCCAACCATCCGAGAAATTAGCATAATGGCAGTAACTGTGCATTTATTTCTGCATGGAAGGCACATCAAAGCTCAGGTCATTGGAACATAGCATAGCTGAAAGTGGGAGTATATGACTGAAAGAGATTTAATGGTGAATCAAGCAGAGTGAAAAACACAAGGTGAGCAAGTATGGAATGAGCAGGATGGAAGTAGGATAGGAGTCTATATCTCCCAACTTTCTAGCTCAACAATGTCAGAAAATCCAGGAATATATTATGTTAGAAATTGCCAGCCTCCCTTGCGTAATATACACACTCATTTTAGGACTGTTTACTGTCAGGTGATAACACAGAAATAGAAACACATAAATGGAAGTGATCACCTGCCTATGTCACTCATATTCTCTAGACTAGTGTATTAGCAAGGCATGCCATAGACGCATTGGTTGAAAATGCGAAATGTAAAAGACATTTCATGGGAAAGGAACACATCATAGCAGGGCAACAAAAATACATCTACTCAAGTTTGAACCCCTGCCTTTTTTAAATGATATATTCTCCAGAATAGTTTATCAGCAAGGCATGCTACATTAAGTTCTCAAAAAAAAAATGAGTGAAAAACAAATTTCAGAGGAATGGAACACATGATAGCAGAACAGCTGGAAGTATAAACATCTGCAATTTCATCCAATGTATATCATCACAACAGCTAGTGAGCAAATAGCTCTGAGTAAACAGTGTATCGAACGTGCTCAAGAAAGAGCAAACAAAGATGAACCTTGCACTATACAGAATCACCTATTTAAGGCTATACCTTTAACAGAAATGTAAGCAAAACTGACTAAGTAGATATACAATTTATATTAGATGTGGATGATAATTTTTGGGAGGGTGAGGAGTATTATTTCAGAGCTTGAGATTTGCTCAAGCTGAACAAATCATGCCAACCACATCATAAGGTTTAAGGGGAAGAAGCCTGACAATGCAAATGATCTGACTGATCAGGTAAGTGTCTCAATGAAATCTTTACAGGCACAGAGGGAAAAAGAGAAGTAACTTAAACAGGACCTGCTGCAGGGACAGATTTATCTCCCAGGGACCAATTCATGTGAACCAAAACACCTCTATGACACTGTCCAAGAAGAAGCTGGAAGAGTGGATGGGGCGCCATAAATCCTTAGCAAGGATAGTGTCCACAACCCTCCTAGACATGGGCAGTCATCACTAAATGCAATCTTGGCTACTAACTAGCATTTTGCATGGTATTACATTGGGTTGAAATGGCTAGGCTCAAAAACGACCCGATAGCTTACTAATCTCCTATGATCCTGTAACAGTGAATCAGATACAAAATTTTATGCTGTGGCCCCTACAGTACTGGTATTAATGCAGGTCTAGCTCTCAGTTGTCCCTTGTTTTGCAGAACATCTATGATTTTGGCTTATATTTTTACCTGATCCCTCATAAAGTTTTAATTTTCTGGTAATTCATTCAGGATTATAGTCCATCAATAATGCCAGACATTACAGTTTCATACTTCACATCCTTCAGAAAATACACACTGATGCAAAATCTGTTGTTCTATTAATTGTCTGCATGAATTAGAGTAACATTTATAAATTGTCACTAATTTTGGGTGTTTGTCCCCAATTATTTTTGACTTTGTCTTGATTCTTAAGCAAAGAAGTTGTGAACTGTGAATGTAGACCTTGAAGGTGAGTTGTTGTTTGTCTTTCGGCTTTTTACTGGCAGTAGGTCACCACAGCGGAACTCCGGTCCGCTAATGATTGGCAGTAGATTTTTACGAAATGCCGAGGTGCCAGCTTGACACCCAACCTTCAACAAAGGCATGCTCATTTACCACACATGTCTTTCGAACGCTATCCAACTGCAGGGAGGACATGCAGACTCCACAAAGAAGGCACTCCCAAAGCCAGCCCGAGAAACGAGCGGAGAACCTCTTGCTGTGAGGTAACAATGCTACCGCTGTACCACCACAGAATACTAGATCTTGAAGGTGAGTAAAGACCGAAAATGTTAAAAAACATAATCTATCTACACATTGGCACATTTTAAGCATGGAAAGACATTAATGATGCCATTCTGAAGTAATGACACACAAAAATAGATACTTCGACAGAAAGCACAACTTGAAACTGTACAATGAAGTTTTGTCATTTGTCTGAATAACTGTTTAAAAAATATTATAATGCAATTGTGAGTGTCTAAATAACTTTAAAAAATATTAACATGTAGTTCTGCTGTCTTAAACTGTTCTAGTAGTTTTGGAAAAATCCCTAACTTGACTTCAGAGTTGTCCTGCATAACAATAACAGTGTCAAAATTAAACTTTCACTCTTACTTTTTATTTTTCCAAACATTTATGGTTTTAATAGTATATAAGGAATGTGCATCATTCCAAGTCAGGGTATAAGAAAAATTCATGCATCAGGTCTTTGCTATTTGCCAAGACTGCTCTTCTCAGCACTGCAGAATTAGACATTTTTTGATGATATGCAGCACTACACATGGAAAAAGATTAGTTATGTAAATAAATCAAGCTAGGAGTGTCATCCAGGCTGTAAGTTTGTTGCCAGAAACTTGTGAAAAATGCATGATGCAGCACTTAACATGCAGCATATTCTCCACATAGTTAATATCTGGGAAATACATGCAAATTAATTGACAGTCTTAAATTTGTTTCAGTGGTTACCATAGGAATAAAATCTGCATTTGTGTGCAGTGACACCCTCTTTATGAAAAATGATATAAGGAAGCTTAGAAGAAAAGGCCTGTACCTCTGACACTTTCCAAATCAAAAAATTTAACTCTGCGACAGAAACTGGCATGAACAATGTCAGTGTTAATTTCTCCAACATAACATTACAATCCCCTGGAGGAAATGAAAGTTTTGGAGGAGCTTATAACAGCAAAGTATCTCACAAAAAGATCTTATGGACTTTCAATGAAGCCCTGGTAAAAGTTAGATGTTGTACTTTAGTAGAATGGGGAACTCAGTCCAAAATCTGGGATAAATATTCCAGGACAGCTGGAACTGGAGCAGAAAAGGGATCCAGCCTTTAAGAATGCAAATTAAAGGTCACACTGCTAAGCACTATGAGTGTAAACATGAAACTGCACTCCTTGCAAGCATTCTTAAAATATGCTGATATTTGTACAGTCATATAAACCTGGTTCAAAACTACAGAGAGCACCCCAGTCATACCAGGTTACTCATTTTATGATACATTCAGACCCCAAACCATGGGCAGCAAAGCAAAAGGAAGTGGAGTTTCAATATATATTAATCATACACACCTCCAGGCTGCTCGAACAGTATGACACACAGGAGACACTCCAGGTGCAGTTAACTGTTGACAAGACCCCTATTCAAATAATAGGCCCCCAACTTTGACTCAAGATGACCAATCCACCTATCTGGACCTCTTCAAATCTATCAAGAGTCATCCCTTTACCCTGTTGCTAGGTAACTTTAACTATCCAACCATAGATTGGAAGAACTATTCACTACTCGTGCCAAAACAGAAATGTCCAGAGATTCCATGATTTTGTCAATGCAAATGCCTTAGACCAGCTGGCCGACACCCCCATAAGAGGTAATAATATTTTGGATTTGGTATTAACCAACATGAGTAACCACTGCGGCTTTCCTACAGTGTCATCCTCCCTGGTAAGATCCGAGCACAAAGCAGTCATTTTCAGTCGCCATCTCCCCCGACACCCCACCCCCCTTGTTAGGGTCAAACATAAAAACTTTTCCAAGGCTGATTACAACCTGCTGAGGGAAGGTATAAACAGCTTCAAAGCCCCCTCCCCCTCTGTAGGAACTGGCACAAATGTCCAAACCTACACCAAAGTACTACAAGAGCATTTAAATAGCTGCATAGAGTCAGGAATACCCAACAGGACAAAATCGTCCTCCTCAAGGAAGAGTAAATCTGTCTGGTGGGCATCTGCAATAAATAAACTCTATAATAAAAGGAGAAAATTGCTATCCAGGAGCAAGAATGAGTAGGTGTCTAATTGGAAGCAATCTCTCCTTAGCCTGACAAACAAATAAGAGCACTAGTGAAATCCTCCAAAGCAAACTTCGAGTCAAAACTGGCCACATCTACTAAAGACAATCATAAGACCTTCTTTACATATGTCTGCAATCTCAAAGGAAGTACTGAGATCTGCTCAGAACTGGTGGTTAAGGACACCACATACACAAATGCCCTAGATATAGCCAACCTGCTGGCAGACAGGTTCAGTGAAAACTTCACCCCTCTGTCCCTTCACCAGTAAATCAGGACATCCCCAGCACCTGCACCCCTCCCCTTATCTCTGGGGAGCAAGTTATCACTGCCTTCTCAAAAGCAAAAAATACAACTTCCATGGGACCCAATAGCATCCCAGGCTGCATCCTACATGAACTCAAGCAGGAACTTGCAGCACCATTAGGCACCTAGGTCAATCAAAGCCTGAGTACCAGCTTCATTCCAGCCAAATGGAGGACAGCCACTGTCATCCCTTTGCCCAAAGGTGGAGTGTCCACCGATCCAGGAAATTATAGACCCATCACCCTAAGTAGCCTGATCTGCAAGGCCATGCAATGGATTATCATGGACCTCATTAACAAGAACATTGGCAACCTCCAAACACTCAATCCCACATGGTTTGGTTTTGTCAAGGGGAGGTCATGCCTGTTAAATTTGGTTGACTTCTTTTAGACAGTCAACAAAGCCATGGATGAGGGGAAGATGGTGCACTCCACCTACACTGTACTGGCCAAAGTCTTCAATGCTATTCCCCACTCGGGTATAATAGATAAACTCTTTCAACTAGGCCTCAATCTGTATGTTACCAGATGGGTAGCAAACTGTCTCACTGATAGATCCCACCTACTCAAAATAGGGGAAGCCACCTCAAGCAGTAGACTCATAATGAGTGGTGTACCACAGGGATCGGTCTTGGGGCCTTTGTTCCTTGGGATATACTTTTCTGAGGTGCAGCCCAAATCCAGTTGACTAAGGCTGACCAAGTTTGCAGATGACTACAAACTGGGTGCTGTCATCAATTCCACTAGTGATGCAGACATCCTCCAAGAAGGTCTCACCCAAAAAAAATGACTGGTGCCAGAAACATGGTCTCAAACTGAATGCCAGAAAAAAAGCATCATCATCTCCTTTGGGGAGAGTGACATCCCCACAAATTATCACATTAATAATAAGGTCCTAAGCATGTAACCAGAGGTGAAGCACTTGGGCACCCAAGCTGACAGCAAACTGGCATTTGACCACCATATTGCCTCCGTTGTACGGAAAGCTTTCTACATGGTTCACCTCATTAGGAAGGGTATCTCATCCAGGGAGAAGGAGGTCATAACATCCCTGTATTCTTCCCTTATCAGATCCATTATTGTGTACAATGCCCCTTTTGGCATGTACATCATAAAACACATGCAGCAGTTGGAGGAAACCACAGAGGTTCCTCACCAGGAGAATCCAGGGCCTCAAACATTTAGCCTACACAGATAGAATAAAAGCCCTGTCCCTCTACTCAGTCTCATCCAGACTCCTTAGAGGTGACCTCTGTCTGGCATACAAAGCAATCTCAGACCCCGCCTTGATGGGACTGCTGCATATCCATAAATCAAGCTCCACTCGAGTAACCTGCATGGTTGACCCCAGCCTTGTCTGTGAGATCAATAGGACTTGTTGGTGAGACAGATTTGTGTCCCAGAGACTCCCCCTTCTATGGAACAGACTCCTTCTCCACATTAAGCAGAGTACCTCATTAACCCTTTTTAAGAGCAACCTGGATAACTGGATGGGGAACAGAAAATACCTCCCTGGGATTCCATCTATGTCCCTGCTGGACAGGGGTATCGGGTGCTGACTTGTCGGAACATGGGCTAAATTCTTGGCTAGGCTTGTAAGGGCCTTAGGGCCAATTGCCTAGTAACCTCCTATCATCCTATGAAGAAGTTACCCATAAAGAAAATCTTATCCACTTACTTCAGAACATTAGTCTACTGTGAGCTTTCCATGAAGGATTTGCACCACCCCTGGAAGATAAGCAGGGTCCATTGCCGTCAATAAACATGAGAAACCATGCAGATAAATGAAGGGAGAGAAGGTCTGTGGAGGCTTGTTGGAACCCTCTGTTAGAAAACTGGTGAGTGGTCTCAAACAGAGAGACTTGTCCAACAGATTAGTCCAGTGCAGAGGGAACCAAACTCGACTAGGCCCAGATGGGGATATGAGAATGCCTTTGGTTTTGCTGTGAACAGCTTTCTTCAATTATTTCAGAACAAGAGAAAATGGTGGAAAATTTTAATGAAGACCAAGGGGACCATTCTTGGACTACAGAAATAAGCCCCTTGGACTACCTGCCCTAAACAAAGTCCCCCTTCAAAGTGCAGAAGCATCAGTGGAGACAATCTTACTGACAATAGAAAGGGTAAAGAGTTGCCCAGAGCCAAATTAAGTTGCTGCAGACAACAAAAATAGATGCCGGTGGCATATTCTGGACAGTTTTAAGCTTGTTGCTATGGGCTCTATACAATGTGACCATTGAATCCTCAGGATCTACTGTAAGATTCTGGTCCATTACCCTGACACCAAGAAGGGTACTGCTGCCACCATGAAGAGTGCTGCTGCCTTTAAGCTGAAAACTGAGTCAGAGAGCTGTGATCCATACCTCTCAACAGTACAGATTTTCACAGAATGTCCAGATTTTTGCCTCATATTTTTGGTCTGTTTTCCATAAAATTGTGGTTTTCTGGCAAATTAGTAACAAATCATTAAAGACTGAACTTGGAAAATAATGACAGAGATGTAAGTTTCAGACTTTATACCCTTCAGAAAATTCATGCTAATGCAAAACCTGTTAATCAACTTTCTAAGTTTGTAAGAGCAATATTTAAAAAGTGCCCCTATTTTTGGTCCTTTGTCCCACTTTTATTTTTTGCTTTGTCCAGATTTCTTGCTCTCAGAAGTTGAGAGGTATGCTGTTGTCACTGTAATGCAGGAGATTCTCTTGTATGTAAAAGGTCATTATCCTGTCATGTGGAATGCTGACTGTGCAGGACAGACTGTCTAGGTGCCATCCTGTTAAAGTCAGTGCTTGTGATGGATCCATCTCAGTGTGCTGTTCACTGATATATCCAAGGACCACAAGGGACTTGTATCAGGAATTCCCACATGAGAGCAGCTGGGAGACAGAAATTAAATAAGGGTACACATT
Organism: Protopterus annectens; assembly: GCF_019279795.1. Classification (NCBI taxonomy): domain Eukaryota; kingdom Metazoa; phylum Chordata; order Ceratodontiformes; family Protopteridae; genus Protopterus; species Protopterus annectens. Next base: position 1,170,356,300 of record NC_056726.1, read on the forward strand.
GAGTCCTGATAGCCTGAGATGATCTGCTACTACAGTCATGCATTTGGTGAACACTTGGGGGGGTCTGTGGTAAGACCAAACAGAAGTGTCAAAATTGAAAATGACTTGCTCCTATCCTAATGCACAGAAATCTCATGGACTCTTTGGCTATTTTTGTATGCATATTGGTATCCTGGTGGTGTAAAGAGTACATTCAGTCCCCCTCCAATAGACACGAAAGGATGGCCTACACTGCAACTTGTCACACTGGAATGAATTGATTGACATTGCTGGGATCCAAGAATGGCTTGAGGTCCTTCATCTTCTTTCAAACCATAAAGAAAATGGAGTAGTATCTGGACCCATTTTTGTCTAATGGGATCTCCTGGACTGCTCATTTTAATAAGAGATTTATGACCTCTCATCTGACGATACCCTATCACTCTCCATAATAATTTGTCCTGAATGTTTATTTATTTACTTTTATTTATTTGACATTTGCTTACCGGGAAAGTCTGACTGGGTCATAAAGTGCCCATTTTCAGGGGAGGTTCAGGAAGAAAAGCTCCACAATCACAATCTTTCAAAACTCGAGTACAGATATTTTAAATCACAAAGTATCATGTTGCACTACAAAGCATCAAGTACATATATTTTAAATCACAAAGTATTGTGTTACACTACAAAACATAAGAGTGAAAAGAAAACATTGTAATGAGAAAAACATAGAACATATGTTTTATAGTAGAGTGCAATGAAAAAGAATAATATGAGTTAGAGAATATATGTGAGGAAAAAAATCTACAGTCATATTATTTGTTACATAGATTAGTATGTGATAAAAGAGACCTGAGATAATTCTAATACAATATTTAAAGAGATATCAGAGCTTACATGATTAGAGACAGTGAGGGGAATTGAGCAATATCTTAGTATGAGAAATTGTGTTCATACTATGGTTATAGAAGGAAGAAGGATGGAGAGAAAGAGTTTATAAGAAGAGTGCAGGATAGGTTGTCTTCAGGTAGCTAAGGTGAGTAGAGAGGAAAGAAAAACAGGTAGAGAAAAGGTCTGCAAAGATGAAGTGGATAAGTTAAGGTAGTGGGAAAAGCAAAAAAGGAATGGAGTAGGAGGCTGGAGAAGGTTGTGAAGTATGATTTAGGTTGAAGGGAATGAGTGAAATATAGTGAGTAAGATCAGCCAGAACTGGTACAGAAGCAGGTCCAACATTTTGTAAAGTATTCATTTAGAAATCATTTAAAGGTGGGTAGATTAGAAATAGTTATGCTGGTTAGAGGTAAGGTGCTACACTTTTTTTTTGCTACCTTGTACAAGTGTAGGTTTTGTCTAGGGGATTTACTGGGTTTATTTATGGTGAGAAGTTGTTTGTTTTCCAAACTAAGAGTTCTTTTTGAAAAATGTATGTTGATTAAATGGGTAAGAGCTGGGCAGGCTAATGGTTTGTGTATGATTTTACATATTGTTGCAAGTTAAATGTAGGAGAAGTGGAGGGGGGAGTTCCAGCCAGCTAAGAGTGTGCAGAGTTTTACAGTGATGGGTAAAGGAGGATGAATTCATAGTAAACTTAGTGACTTTGTTGTAGCAGCTTTCAAGTTTTTTTTTTTAAGGAGGATTGTAAATTGGCTAGAATTGGTGATTCCTAGAGTAGGGAGGGCAGAAGGTAGGTTTTGGTTACAGTAATTTTTGTGGGTGTGTTTAAAAAATATTTGCTTCTGTATAGCATGCCTAGATTTTATGGGTTTTCCTGATATTGATTTGGATGTGGAGGTCATACTTAAGAATATTGTTTGTTATGACTCCTAATAGTTTGGTATGGTGGACTAATTCAATTTCAGTGCCATTTGCCAAAAAGGTTTTGAAAGATGCTTTGTTAGGGGGTGTGAACTTTTGAGTTAACGAGGAGTTTATTTTTTTGGTGGGTTAAGTAGGAGTTGTGCTCTTCTAAGCCAGGTTTCAATGGAGATGACCATTGGTTGGGTGTGTGACGATATAAAGTATCGTCAGCTATGCCAGGAAAAGTAGGGCAGTGCATGTGTAACATATGCCAGCATAGCTAGCTGGAGTTTTGTAAAGAATTATATGCCATTCATATATCAAACTGATTTGTACAGATGTTGTGCTGAAAAATGTATTTATAAAGCTGCTTGTGTTAAAAATGTACCAACAGTGTGTCCTACTGGACAGCAAAGAAGTATACATGTATGTCATACTGTACTACTGTAACTGAATAAATGTATATATTGTAACAGGGGATACTGGAAGACAAGAGGTTAAGCTCAGCCCCAGCTAACATTTAGAAAAATATCCTGAAATTAAATTACTTAATTTAGGCCATAAAGATTGTATTTTGCAGGTCTCAATGCAGCCAGATACAAAAGGTCTGTACTAGGAAGCCTTCTGTATTGCCCTTGGTGGTGAATTAATTACTACTCTGGAAGGGTGGAAGTTTGAAATTGTTTTATGACTTCCAGAAGATGCAACAGATCTTATCAAAGGTCTAGGTGTGTAAGGTAACACATATGTGCTAAATCTTGGCAGCTTCTAATAAAGGGGATAGTGTGGGAACCAAAATCAGGTGACCGGATGTACTGTACTCCAGCACAAAAATTATGTTTTAATACTAGATGAGACTGAATCTCAGAGCAATCTGTTTTTGAAACCTGACAAAGATTGATCTCCCACCCACTTCATCTTGCCTTGCCTTTCCTAACCAGGAAATAGTAATTCTTTAGATCAGCCAGAAAAATATAGTGTGATTAGTTAAGTACTGTTTTTCTGTATCTATCTCCTTTATTTTTAATATTTCCTGTGATTGAAACTCTGGTGTTTACTGTAAATAGATATTCAGTATTTTCATGTTCTTTCATTATTTATTATTAAATATATTTAAACTTTATTTAAACTTTTCATTGTGCCTGGTCCATTAGAAAATATTTTAACCTTTGAGAGTACTTATATTTATTTATAATATATATATATATATATCTATATATATATATATATATATATATATATATATATATATATATATATATATATATATATATATATATATATATATATATATATATATATATAATATTTATTTGATATATTTGGTGACATTGTGGCCACTCCTGAAAGCCTTACTGCATTGGTCAAACACTACCATTTGTATTAGTATTAATTTCACTCAGTATAATTGGGTACCCTTGCAACAGCCTTAGAGTAGCTGGTTGTAACTACCCTATAGTTTGGGAAAAGGGTAGAAGAGCGCGTAAATTTGTGACAGTCTTTCTGAGGTGTGTGTGTGTGTGTGTGTGTGTGTGTGTGTGTGTGTGTGTGTGTGTGTGTGTGTGTGTGTGTGTGTGTGTGTGTGTCAGCTGCTTGGAGCAGGGACACAGAGCACTGATTCACAGAGAGAGTGGTGGGGGACTTGCTTGGACACTTGGCTGAGGACTCATCTCTACAGCTGTGCCAGTGGAGAGTCTTATTGAAGGCCTGGAGAGAGAGAGAGAAACCCAGACCCAGGACTGAGTTTGCTGCTTGTGTGCTCATAAGGGAATTTATGCTTGATGCAGACAGCTGCATCTGGAAATACTGTGTGTATCTATTTTGTTCTAAGTGAATGTCCATCACCAGTATTAGTGGTGAATATTCTGTCTCCTTGATTACTGGCCCAGAGGGGGAATGTCACAGGGTGGTTTATTAGAAGTGAGTTAAGGTGTTTGAAGAGCAGATGATAGTAGAGTCATCTGCATATTGAATCAAGGTGCCTTCACAAGAAGACGAATGTAGGCTATTGACAAAAATATTAAATAGTAAGGCAACAAGGATGGATGGAGGACTCCTGTGGAAGTGAGATGGTATACAGAGATGGATCTTTGCCAATTTACAGCTTATTGCCTTTTTAGCAAGGTATCTAGAGGATCACTGAATATATGAAGATGATAAACTCAGGGTAGAAAGTTGATTGAGGAGTTTGCTGTGATAAACCATGTCAAAGGCATTTGATAAATCTGGAAATACTGCAGCTACAAGTTTATTACAGTTGCACGCTTTCTTGACAGTGTCTGTAAATGACAGTAGTGCAGTGGAGGTGCTGTGGTCTGGCCAAAATCCATGTTGCTTATTGGGAATTAGCTTATTTTGTAAGAGATAGTAGAGAAATTGTTGATGTAAACATCTTTCAAAGATTTTAGAGAAGGGAGACAGGATGGCTATAGGATGGAAATGTGTAATACCTGTGCAATTACCTCCTTTATGTAAGTGGGTAATATGCACCATTTTCCACAAGTTCGGAACACAAGATTCTGTTATTGATCTATAATAAGACTGCTGATTAAATACGCTATTGCATCTGCAGGTAGATTTAAGTATTCCTGGGGAAGGTTGTCAGCTGATGAGGAGCAATGTTTTAGTTTATGTAAACACTTTTTTATGAGAGATATAGAAACTGGTTAAAAGGTAAAGTAAGTGGAGTTGTCTATATGTGTATTGGAGAGGTTGCAGTTAGGAGAGTTTTGTGAAGGAAATGTGCTAGGGTCTAAGATAGGGGAAGTTAGCTGTGTGGAAGGAGGGTGTTAGGTGAGCTTACCGTTAAGATGGCTATATTCTATCAAGTATGTATTGAAATAGTTAGCTGTTTGAAGAAGCAGAATGTCTGGGTATGGACTGGGATCCATTTTTGTACCTGGCTTGATGAGACAGGATATGGAGGACCAGAATATTTTAGGATTGTTTTTATGTCTCTCTTGTATGTGAGTATAAGACTTTTATCTCTTTTAACTTGTTTCTTGATTTGGTTTTGTAGCTGTATGAATAGTTGTCATTTTTTATTCTTTTGCCAGTTAATACATGTTTTGTTTCTGTCTTTCATAAGGAGTATGTATTGCTGGTGTGCCATTGTGATATGGCTGTTTTTAATTATTTTTGCATACTATAGGGAAAAGGTGTTAAGAATACTTAGAAATGCTGTACTGAAGTATTCAACTGCTTCATTTAAGGTGATTCTTTTAGATAAGACAAGTTAACTGCTTTCAAAGCTTCAGTGAAAGACTCCTTGGAGAAAATATAGAAACTGTAGATAGTTTTGAGCTTATGTTCCTTTGCTAGTTGTGTAATATTCCTGTTAGTATAAGCTGGCAGGTGGTCACTTAGTGTATCAGGGAGGGTACCTGAGGAGGTAAGATTAGATGGGTTGGTAACAAGAATCCAGTCTAGGATAGATTGTTCAGAGTTATTTTTGCCATGTCTTGGTATATTAATAAACTCTGTGCATCCAAGAGGTCTATGCTGTTGATTGCTGAATTTGTGGATAAATGCTCCCAGCCAATGTTTACATCACCCAGGAGGATAATTTCATTTGTGATTGCATCTGATATTTAGGATAGTATTCTTTCAAATACTGGAATGTTCTGTCCTGTGAGGCTATATAGCACAGCAATGCATATGCTCTTGGGCATATTACATTTTAGGAATGAGATTAGGATTTTTGCTTTTTCAAATTTTGGGATTGTGCCTTTATAGGGAGTTACTGTTAGCATATTTATTAATATTATAGCTATTCCCCCTGTCTTTTTATGTGTTCAAATGAGCCTAATAATATTATAACAAGGGGGTAGTATTCCAACATCTTTTATTTCAAGCTTTAGCCATGCCTCTGTTGTAACTAGGATGTCTGGATTGAGTTGGATCATTCAGGCATGGAAATCTGAGATTTTGTTGCATATGATTCTTATGTTTAGAGTGACTATTTTTAAACATTTAGATGTATTCTTTGGTTTGGGGTTTGACTGGGACCTGGGTTGGAGTGGATGTCACCACAATAATGCATGGTGGTGAAAGATGGTTTGTTTATTATGGGATTTGTAGCAGAAATGGGTAGAAGTATTAGCTTAACATTGGGGCTGACTTTTTAGTATTTGGGGTTACAACAGTGGAATGACGTTATGGGAAATAAGCTTGAAAAGATTTTTGAGTAGCTAGTGGGAATTTGGTTGATAGCTGAGGATGAAATAATGGTTGAGATGTGCTTATTTATTATTACTATTAGTGGAGATGTTAGGAATGAGAGGAGGAGGAAGAATAAGGTGATGCTGGAGGGAAACAACATGGTTAGTGATATAAAAATCTTGCAGCATGGTGAGGTGAGATAATGAGCAGTGATAGTGTGGACAACAGGTAGGTTTTGATGGAGAGGGAGTAAAGTGAGATTTGAGAAGAAATTTAGAAAGGAAGTGGATGGAGATGGTATAAAGAGAACAGTCAGTGATTGGATAATGCAGTTAGGTACAGGATAGCAGGATGAGTAGAGGAGGCAGAATATGTGAGGTATAAGTGTAGATGTAATGGTGGTGGGTGGGAACTGGGGGAAGGGTAGGAAAGTGGAGTGAAGCCTGAGCATAGCAGGTCAGCCCACAGTGGAGTAAGTACCAAGAAAAATAATTTACAAAACTGCAACAAGACAAGAGGTAAGACAAGTCCTGATAATTGCTGTTAACATACACCTAGGTTAACTGCAACAGGCAGTATTGCAGCAACTTTGGCTTGAAATGAGGCTATAGTAGCTGGAAAAACAACTGAGATGAGGGGACGGCCAATCAGGTATTTCAATGAAATGCAGTTACTACCACCCTTAGATGGTTTACCACCAAAAACAATCAGTAAGGTAGAATGTTTAAGGATACAAATGCAAGGTCATTGAACTTAAAATACTTGATGTGAGTCACAGCATTTCATTTTATTGTTGTTGTTGTGTCTTTCAGCTTTTCATTCATGCAAGTTTCCACACAGAAGACGCTCTGGCTGAGAATCGAACAGGACAACATCTTACTGTGAGGTGACAATCCTACTGCAGCACCACCTCCGCAGTTGGATGCTTATTGCCTTCCCAGGGAAATCTTACACTGCTAGTGTAAAATATGCTAAAGTGTTAATTTATCTTCATCTTCAGCAGTATAAGGCCTATGGGTGTTGGTGGGGGTGTCACTCCAGCATATTCAACACCATAGTACAAAACACACTAATGCAGAAGTGAGGGAAAATAAGTTTAGTTTGATTCTTGAAACTGCTTTACATAGATGTTAACCAAAGGTATTGCTTCATTTGTACTTTTGCAAATGGAGGTGAAATTCAGCTGTAGAAGCCCCTTTGGTAATGAAATGATTTTAACTTTTGTAACAACAATTGTCAGACATTCTATGTGCTCAGCACACTGGAAGAGACAGAGAAAGAGATTAAATAATTAGGATTGTTTTGATGGTTGAATTGGGTAGATAAAAGTAGTATTTGTCTATACTCTGCTGCACTAAGTAATGTTTGGCCAATATAAGTAGTGCACTATATTTCACAGTCGTGTATTTCTGCTTTATAAAGCAGTAGAAATGACCAACACTAAGGTAAACCTTCACTGAGACAACCAAAAGTCTAAACAGAAGCAAAAGTCCAGTGAAAGGAAACACCTGACTAATCTAAAAATTAACCTGGAGTTAATGCTATTATAAGTCTTAAACCAGTATTGAAAAAGAAACAAATGGTGATAAGAAAATAGCTAGAATGAATTATTAGATTTTTTTTATCTGTATACGTATTTTGTATTTTTATGTTATATATTGATACTCTAGGTTTTTAAGACTATACCTTTAAGAAGAAATGTGTAGTTTAATAAGATGTGTCATGTGATTTTGTACTTATTGTATTTAAATGAGGCTGAAAAATATCTTTCTTTACACACCGAATAAGCACTGAAGTCCGAAAGCTTTGTGACTCTGTGATTTGGATTTATTAAAGTCTATTTGGATTTTATTTCTATGTGGCAGCTGCTTCTTTCCACTGGACTTTTGCTTCTATTTCTGCTTTATAGCCTTTAAACAGGAAAATAAGGAAGCTAATAGGAGACATGTCTAGGTGTGCAAGTTTGTGGTTACTATAATGGAGGCTTCCACAGTTTAGAAGTTAGAAGGACAGAAAGAAAACAAAGTAGCTAACAAGAAATATGTATTGGTATGCAAGTTTGGGATTCCTGAGATGAAGAATTTTATAAGGACAGACAGAACCCCATCTTGGTCAGCTCCCACTCTTTGCTACACAACTTACAGTCTGTAAATTGAACCTATATGATTGGATGGGAGATAGTAGGCTTACCCCGGGTATCACTTCTGTGTCGCTGTTAGACAGAGGCACAGTATACTAACCTCGAAAAAGGGCATAGCAAAATTCATTTAAAATGGGTGGCGAAAGCCAAACACACTCTGGCTAGGCATATAAATGCCCTAGGGCAGATAGCCTAGTATGAACCTATGAACCTATAAATGTGACATTTAATCACTTTAGAATAAGCGGCTTGATTTTTTAAGATATATGAAAAAACTAGGGACTGACTTAACTCTTTTCATAAACAGAACTGTCTCATATTATTAACAACTGACTAGACTAGCCAGTAACTCTGCTATTCATAAAACATAAAATCTGGTACTACAATCAAAATCTTCAGTAGATGCCAGTAGAAACATGCAAATATATATGCTAGAGATTAGCAGCAGAGCAAAAGGAAAATAATGCTTAGACAGATGGCAGCACACTACAAACTTACTTCTAACTGTGCAGTTCATGAAGCCAGTAGAAATGTGCCAGTATATTTGCTATACATTAACAGGGGTGGGAGGTGGCATAATGGTTAAGGTGTTTACCTTACAAACACAAGGTGTGGGCTTTGATTCTCATATTGGGTAATTCTTTAGGCTTAAAATGGCCCACGATGACAGTTAGCCTAGTACTAATCTACGAACCTATGAATGTATAAAGACAACAGTTAGCCAGAGTTTAACAAAGTGAAGGAAGACATAACCCCCAGCTGTCACTAGACTGGGACAGTGGGTCATGATCTCATGGATTCCATTGCTGATACTCAAGAGAGAGGGCTGCAGAACCCCTGATTCAGTTATCCACCTCTGCCACAACACCATGTCCATACTGGAAGCCAATACAAACTCATTAACTCTGTTAGGATGCTACCCAAAATCTTGCTGTTAATTCTTTTAAATCACAAGCTTCTCGCTGTATTTTGGTTTTTGGAAAGTGCCCACTGATAAGTGGAGAACTTGATGCCAACAGCCATAATCATTTCACCTTCTTGCTTATTCTGCTACAGTTTAGCTATTACCTTTATACCAAACAATGTAGTGCCTTCAAACAGGGTATTGGTGAATGATGCTTTAATATTTTCAGCATTACAATATCTGAGTAAAACATGTCTCCATACAGTTATTCCTGACACAGCTGTAAAAAATGAAAAAGGTGATAGAAATGCCTATCTGATGAAGTTTGTAAGACGAAAACATAAGGGGAATTGATTTTATAATGTTTATGTGCTTTGTGTTCTTCAAGTACCTATGTTCGTGTGTGCTTTGGAATAAACTTTTTGTTGAGTGGATCAGCTGGTTTCTGGTGGCTTTAAACAGCTGTAAAAAATCTGAAAAGTAAGATGTGAAACAGTGATGTGACCAGTACTACTGTATGGTACAGAAAACTGGACAATAAAGGCAGAGAATCTGAGGACAATAGAGGTGATGGAGAAGAAGTGCCTGAGATGGGGTTCTAGGCTGCACATTGTGGGACAGATGAAGAAATAAGGACATAAGAGCAAAAGCCAAAGTAGCCCCAATTGCAGCAAAGTTCAAAGAGAACAGATTACAGTTATTAGGGTACATGTGCAGAAATGTAGAAGACAATCTGTTGAAGAAGATTTGGGACAGACAGGAAGAAAGTAAGAGGAAACAAGGGCATCCAGCAAAGAGGTGGATGGATTGTGTGAAAAAAGACCTGTGACAGTCAGGCATGAGTGTTGAAGAAGGCAGGAGAGTGGCATTGACTATAGAGAGATGCTGACAGTTAACATAGGTTCATAGGTTCATAAGTTCATACTAGGCTATCTGCCCTAGGGCATTTATAAGCCTAGCCAGAATGTGTTTGGCTTTTGCCACCCATTTTAAATTTATTTTGCTATGCCCTTTTTCGAGGTTAGTATACTGTGCCTCTGTCTAACAGGGACACAGAAGTGATACCTGGGGTAAACCTACGATCTCCCATCCACTCATCAAGATTCCTCTTGAAGAGAGTCAATGAGGGACTCTGCCTAACCTGGACTGGGATTTTATTCCAGAGTGAAGGGAGCCTCTGGGTTATGAATCTGTCCCTCTAGCATGTCCTATTTATTTCAGTGCTGAGGTTTACGTGGCTCGATGGGATTTGGATTTTCTGAGGTGCAGCATGTCCATTAATTCCGGGTTGGACATGGCTTTATACGTCAGGCTCAGATCGCCTCTGAACAGGCGGTATGCCACTGATTAGAGCTGGAGTTTCTTTAACCAGGCAGCATATGGCATCTGTTTGAGCCCTTTGATCCTCTTGGTGAGGTACTTTTGGGGTCTTTCCAGTTGTTGCAGGTGTCTGGTAAGGTACATCCCAAAATGGGCATTGTACTCAATTATGGGCCTGATGAGGGATGAGTAAAGAGGCACGATGACGTCCCCTGATCTAGATGTGAATCCCTTCATGATTAGGTGGGCTATATAAAATGTTTTTCTAACCACTTTGGCCACGTGGTTGTCAAATGAGAGATTGCTATCAACTTAGAAAAAGGGGGTTGATGATGATGAACAAGTCAAATGGCATCAGGAATACTCTGTCTAGGGATCTAAACCTCTTCTGCAACATAAACAGCAAAGTTTATAAGGACAGGTATACGTCACATGTCTACATTATGAGAATGAAAGACGAAAACAGCAAACACATGTTGAGTGACACCAAATGAGTGAAAACCGGAAATATCGAATCTGGATAAAAAACAAAACTACAAAACCAAATGTCTAGCTGTTTTATGCAGGGGGCAAGCTTCCCTGCACACCCACACACCCCCTACTTAAATATTCCAACTCCAAGATCGCACTAAATTGAAGTGAAGGGAAGAATTTCCCTATGGCGATTTCCATTTACGCGGGCAACATTTTCAGTTTTTGACCATTTGGTGTCGCCCAAATGGTGTTCACGGTTTTCGTGTTTCGATCAGATAATATAAACCCTACCTCACAGAGGAAACCACTGCTCTGGAACAGACTTCCCATCTACATACAACAAAGTTCATCCCTGTCCATATTCAACTGCAACTTGGATCTAGTGATGGGAAAAAGAACATTTTACACCAGGACTACTCCCTGTACTACTAATGGATGAAGGCAGCACTTAAATGTTTTATCCCATGCACAGATTGTCTCAGATTATCTATGGTATGATCCCAGTTATTTTCATTAGTGGTAATATATAATTATCGACCATGGGATGGGTAAGACCAATCTCTAACCAAATGGGAAAGGTTAATTCAAGCAAAACAAGGAAAACTGGCTAGGCTTAAAAAGGATCTCAAGGCCAGCTAGCCTAGTACTTACTTATGAATCTATAATTGTTTATGTCAAGCATGTTTTGGGGTTGAGATCTTACATTTCTAGGTGGGTTGTATTTATTAACCAAAGTGGCAAGTGTTGGATATTTGTTGGGTGTGTATATATGATATTATGCACAGTCTTTAATGGAGTGAGGGTTAGACTGTGTTTAGTACAAGCCTGTTGATTTATTAAAAAAACTGTAATTCCCCAAATTATTCTTCAGTAAGGTCTTATGTTACATGTCCCTTTGTCTGTCACCCCCCTCATGTAAATCCTCCACTTATAGTCTAAGCATTGCCATGAGATCACACTATAGCTTATGGGAACAACAAGAATAAATTTATAACCAGATAACATGGCTAGGCTTAAAATGACCCTTCGGGCCAGTTAACCCTAGTATTCACCTATGAACCAATGAACAAAACTCACTGGACGGATAGGTTTGTAACTCAATGTATTCCCGGCATATGCAATAAGTTATCACAACAAGTCATGTAAAGTACTACTTCATCTGCCCCTAAGTCCAGTTTAGATGACTGGATGAGTAGTCATGAATTTACACAAGGGTTATCATGTACAGCCCTGTACAATTTGGGAGATGGGCACTATTAAGTAGTCATATGGCATCCCAATAACTTTAAATTCTGTCTACTTAAAGGTGCATATGGCTAAGTTTATTAAACTGTGATGACCGACCACTGGCCCAGTAATCAAAAAGCCTCAATCCTCACCACTGGCACCAGTGAGGGATGTACATTGGGAAGATGACAAGTACACACACACAGTACTTCTAGATGCAGCATTAAGTGCAATTTCTCTTAAGAGCACACAGAGACCACAGTCAGTCCACGGCTGGTTTCTCCCTATTTCTTCAGATTCCCAATAAGACTCCCCACTGGCACAGCTGTAGAGTTAAGATCTCAGCTGAGTGGCCAAGCCAAAACCTCCAGCACCCTCTCTGTCCAACCCGTGCTTCATGTCCCTGTCCAAGTAGCTGACATACAAACTCTTTGAGCTTTGGTTTACACACACACACACACACACACACACACACACACACACACACACACACACATACACATACACATACACACACACACACACACACACACACACACATACACCTGGGAAAGGCTGGCACAGGTTTACTAGCTATGCCCTCTTCTGCCCGGAGTATAAGGCAGTTTTCACTGCCACCAGCCTTTAAGGCCCTTAACAAAGGGTGTCCAGGCTTACTGTGTAATGTTACTATTAATAAAAATGATAGTTCGACCAAGAGCATGGCTATTAGAAGTGGCCCACAGTGTTACCAAATAAATATGCAAGTATTCTCAGAACTTAAATATCTCTACACAGATCGGCCACAATGAAAGGTTTAAATATGTTTAATAATAAATAATAAAATAACAAGAAAATATTTGGTATATAATAACAGTAATATCAGAGTTCAAAATCACAGGTAAAATTCAAAACAACATTGCAGGACAGTCTCAAATAAATAAAGAAAAACATCTAAATTAAGCTTTGCTATATTCCTGACTATATCTAAGAGAATTACTATACCCTAGAAACTTACTTCATTACAACAAGGCAGATCTGATGAATGGATCTTGGAGGTGTTGCCAGGCCCAAAACAGAATACAGAATGCTTTGTCTCTCTCAGACCCCAATTTACTAAATGTTCGTGCAGGGCTAGTTTAGTCCTGCACAGAAGTGCCTGTTTAGGAGCAGGATTCCAGTGCCCCATGCATAGTAATGAAGGCACACTGGCTGAGCTCCTAGGCTTACACAGAGCATGTATGAGTGCAGGGGGCATGTCTGAAAGCAGAGCTCTCAGAATAAACATGCCCCTGCAATGTCGAACTGCTGAAGCTGTTAAGAAATAAATGAGATCACTCACAGGTGTCCTCATATCCCCACCAACAGACCCCCACATGTACAACAGCAACAGGCCATATAAATTAAAAGAAGAAACCCATCTATAACTTTTAAAACACTGATTAAAGCTAACTGTAGGTGCGCGGATGTGCCCATCGCTTAGCTACGGTTAATGTAGCTGAAATAGCAAAAGCAGAATAAAAAGCAGGATATGTGCAAAGGAAGCAGTACAGCAATATTGAAGTGGGCAGAGCATTCGCCTCATGAGCTGTCAATCCCGGTTCGAATCCCACTGCAGTACATTCCATTTCCATGTCAAATCACTGTTATGATCAATATACTTAGTTGTATAACCTAATAAATAACATGTGTGTGTGAACTGGAGTAGGAAGCAGTGTAATGAATGATAACCCCATACACTTGCCAAATCCACCACCTCCCCAAGAACCAGTAGACTATTACTGTTGAAAATAGAGCAGTAGTAAGGATAAATAAGCATGAGTAAGCAGGTGTAAGTCTGTTTGCATGACGGGAAGCAGTGCTTAAACAGAGTAAGCAATAGTGAGGCTAACCATCTGTAAGCGGATGTCACTGGAAGTTAGCTGAACTTACCATCATGCAACCCAATGACAACTGCATAAAAGTGCTTCAACCACTCTGGCCAGCAACAAACTAAACAGTCCCTGCAAGTCTTGAACCCAGGAACCTGCACACCATAGGCAATGGGATAGACCAGTAAGCCACTGCAGATGTACATTACCCTGATCTTTCCACAAACATACCATCCAGCAATACCATTCAACATTACAGGACATGTAGATAAATATGTAGATGTATGTGTGTGTGTGTGTGTGTGTCTGTGTGTCTGTGTGTGTGTATATATATATATATATATATATATATATATATATATATATATATATATATATATATATATTTATATAAAACTAAATAGATATATACCTTTCCCTCTCTGTATTACATATGTATACATATATAGACATACATATAATATAAATATCCACATATAGCTGTATACATATGCAGACATACATACACCTATATGTCGTTAAATATATATGCAATCTATCTATATATATATATATATATATATATATATATATATATATATATATATGCTTAAATATATACATATATATATATATATATATATATATATATATATATATATATATACACATACATATATGTATATATATATATATATATATATATATATATATATATATATGTGTGTGTGTGTGTGTGTGTGTGTGTGTGTGTGTGTGTGTGTGTGTGTGTGTGTGTGTGTGTGTGTGTATATATACACAAACATATATCTATGATATGAGACAGCAAATAAGAATGACATATATGACCACAGGCACTGCCCATGGGGGTGAGGGGTCTTGATCAACATACATGTTACACATACCAATACCCCTCCACAGCCAAACAGGTGAAACATACAAACACACAAACAAGTAAATTAACCACTGTTTCCAAAACCACAGACAGGATACTACCAGTGGGAGAAACATTGCGGACCTGCTAAGTCTAATCTAGAAACAAAGACAGGAATGTCCCTTGTGGGACAACCCAAAAATTATAGATTTTTGGATTCCTGGCATTACACCAATTTGTCAATGTAGGGCACATATGTACTCAACTACAAGGTTGGGAAAGCCTGATGATCCATGTGTCAAGACAACATATGTGATGGGTCCCAAGAAGTGGAGAGTGTGTAGTGGTGTGGCTAGACCTGACCTGCACCCAGAGAAAGGATGAGTGCTGTGGAGGGGGAGCGGGTGGGGGGACAATGGGTATGAAATTATGGGTTGGAGCATACTGGTGTTGGATGGAGCGGTTCTAATCGGACCGCCTCATGGATGTAAGCAATAGTGTGAATTGGACAGAGCATTCGCCTAACAAGCAGGCATTCCCACTTCGAGTCCCACTGCAGCACAATCTATTTTACATGGTAAAGCACGTTATAACCACTGTTGTTGCAGCACAACCCACTAAATAACACATATTTATGAACTAGAGTACTGCAGGGAATGCACATGTGAAGTGTCAGTGTCATACTGAATAAGCCACTACTAAGCAGGTTTAAGCACAAATAAGCAGTAGTAAGCATATGTAAGCACTAGTAAGTGTGTTTAAGTGCATCTGCATGGGGGTAAGCACTGCCTACACAGATTAAGCAATATGGAAGCTAAATGAGTAGAAGAAAGTGTGACTAGAAGTTAACAGTGCTTACCTCCATGCAAACACATGCACCCCTGCTTACGACTGCTCTAAAGTGCCTTGATCACTCTGTATCCAACAGCCCATGTTCTGCCCAGCAACAAAATAAACAGTATCTGCAAGGCTCGAACCCAGGATCCTGTAGACGATTCACAAAGTGATTCACCACTAAGCCATGGCAGATATACATAACTCTAACATTTTCACAAATATAGCATCCAGCAATACCGTTCAACATTACAGAACATGTAGCTATACATGTAGATGTATGTGTGTGTGTGTGCATGTGTGTGTGCGTGTATATATCTATAACAAAATAGATATATACCTCTCCCACTCTGTATTATATATATATATATATATATATATACACATATCTAAATATCCACATATAGATATATACATATGCAGACATCCATACATCTATAAGCCATTAGATATATATACAGCAATATATATATGTATGCATACATACATATATATATATATACATATATATATATGTGTGTGTGTGTATGTGTGTGTGTATATATATATATATATATATATATATATATATATATATATATATATATATATATACACAAATATATAAATATGATATGATACAGCACATACAAATGACATATATGACCACAGGTACCGCAAATGGGGGTGAAGGGGCTCAATCAACATACGTGTCACATGTACCGACATCCCCCCAGCCAAACAGGTGAAACATACAAACAAACACACAAACAAGTAAACAAACCACTGCTTCCCAAACCACAGGCAGGATACTACCAGTGGGGGAAACACTGTGGGCCCGCTAAGTCTAATCTAGAAACAAAAACAAGAATGTCCCTTGCAAAACAACCCACAAATTCTTGGGTATTTGGATTTCCGTCATTACACAGACTCATCAAGGCAGGCCGCGTATGTACTTGGACTACAAGGCTGGGAAAGCTTGATGATCCATGGGTCGAGACAACGTATGTGATGGGTCCCGAGAAGTGGAGAATGTCCAGTGTGTAATGGTGTGGTTAGACCCGACCTGCAACCAGAGAAAGGATCACTGCTGCTGAGGAGGAGCTGGGGGGGGGGAACTATGAGTATGAAATTATGGGTCGAGGTGTGCAGGTGTTGGATGGAGTGGTTCTAATCAAACTGCCTCGTGGATGTAAGCAATAGTGTGAATTGGGCAGAGCAGTCACCTAATGAGTAGGCATTCCAGGTATGAGTCCCACTGCAGCACAGTCTATTGTAGATGGCAAAGCACGTTATAACCAATGTATAACACTAAATAACACTAAGTAACACACAGTTGCAGCTCCTCACTGTAGGCACGTAATCTGTTCTAACTGGAATCACAACTTATTATTGTTGTTCTCACCCCCACCCAGGGGTGTGAGTGTCCAAATCTACCTTCAGCCAGCTGTGGACCCTCCCTTCAGCCTTCCTGCACATCCCTGGCTATTACCCCTACTGTCTTTCCCTCTTTGTGCCCCTTTTTCACCACTTACCTATCAACCCCTTTTTCTTTTCTTTTAAAGTTTAAAGTTAAAATTAGGTGACACCCTCTTCCTCGACTATATTGGCAAAATCTGGAACTCCCTACCCACATCTATTACCTCAGCTGTCTCAAAAGACATATTTAAAAAACACTTGAAGGAACACTTCAAACACACTTGGATCTGCACATGCTCACCACCTGGCTAAATCTTTCCCACCTTACACTCTATACCTCTACATCAGCTACTGAAACTAACACCTCTTTTTCCTGCCTCGCATATATATCCCAGCATCCTTTAAACCTCCCCTATTGCTCCCCTACCAATTACTCCCACAACCTAAAATACAGTTACAATGTCTCCTCCCCCTCTACCTACCTACTTACTTACTCCTTCACTATTCTCCTCTACTGTACCACACAGGTATGGCATAACTAAACCTAACCCGAGTACCTGAGTGTATCCTATCCAGAACTGTTAAACTGGAATCTAACTTCACAGTAAACTGACCTTTGTCAACTGTCATACCTGACATGTAAACTTGAACTAAGCATGAATAATACCTACATGTTAACTTAAACTAAGCATGAATAATATGTTACATAGCTATGTTAAGTCTGTTACTCTCTATGAATGTGAACACTGTATTACTTGTAATGATTAGCTGAATTTTACTGTGGAGCTTTTCTCCCCGGGCCTCCGCTGAAAATGGACAAGCATCCAGTCGGATTTTCCCAGTCAACAAATGTAAACTAAATAAATAAATTAGCATGGGGTAAGTGGGAGTAAGCACTTTTAAGCAGCAGTAAGCAGGTTTAAGCCTGTTTGCATGGCAGTAAGCAATGCCTACACTGGTTAAGCAATGTAGTGGCTAACTGAGTATAAGAAGCCGTAACCGGAGGTTAGCATTGCTTACCCTCGTGCAAACCAGTACAAATCCACTTACAATTGTTTAAAAGTGCCTTAGTCACTCTGTATCCAACAGCTCTCATCCTGCCCAGCAACAAAATAATCTGCACTCCCAAGTTGCAATCCCGGACCCTGCACATTATAGTCAAAGTGAGTTACCACTAAGCCATGGTAGATACACATACAACTGCTGTTATCACAAACATATCATCCAGCACAGTCATTCAACAGTATAGGAAATGTATGTAATTATGTAGATTAATACAAGCAGCCATTTGTACATTGCTCAAATACATATTTCGAGCAGTCTATGTGTATCATAAAAACAGTGCCTATACTGTGAGAACAGGAGTCTTGCATAATACTTGATAGAATAATAAAAAATGGTGCACATCGAGGGGGCATGTGAGCTTGCTTCATGCACAGAATGTCAAACCTGGGATGTCGTTTCCGCGGAACCGGGAGATGAGGCTGGCCAGGTGTGTGAGAAAACTGCTGCTTCTCAAACTCCTGGTAGGATGCTAATAGTGGGAGAAAAAGTGTAGACCAGCTAAGTCTAATCTTGACACAAAAACAGGTCCATCCATGGTGGGACAAACCAAAAATTGTGAGTCACTCCGATGTTTACAGCTGTCTCAGAATATGAAGAAGACAAGGCTCATAGGTATGTGGACTAAATGGATGAAGAGCCTGAAGAAGCTTGGGTCTAGACAGTATACTGGATGAGTACCGAGACGTGCAAAGTGGGCAATGTGTGGAGGTGTGGTATGGCTGGGCTAGCAACTGAAGAATGGATGGTTGCTGTGGACGTAGAGCTCAGGAGGCAGGGGAAGGAACCATGGGTATGACATTGTGGAAGAAATATGCAAATGAAGCAGCACACCAATAGTGTAGTGGACAGAGCATCCGCCTAATGAGCAGGCATTCCCGGTTCGAGTCCCACTGTAGCACAGTCTATTTTACATGGCAAAGCATGTTATAACCAATAGTTTTGTTACAAAACCCACTAAATAATATATATATATGAACTGGAGTACTGCAAGAAATGCACATGTGACGTATCAGTGTCAGACTGAATAAGGCACTAGAAAGCAGGTTTAAGCACAATAAAGCAATAGCAAGCATATGTAAGCACTAGTAAGCAGGCTGAAGCCTGTTCGTGCAGCGGTAAGCAATGCCTACACTGGTTAAACAAATCTGAAGCTAACTGGTAAACTATTGAAGTGGCCAACCAGGTCACAATAAGAGTTAAGCTTCAAAAGTTGAAATTGCAGTTTAATGAAACAAATAAAAGTGAGCGTAAAATCAGTTACACGCTTTCGGCAAGCACTATGTCCCACCTTCATCAGACAAACGCATGTAACAATGCCAAAATAGTAATATTTATATCCACAAAAGTTTAAAATCTCCAATCATTTTAAAATGCATTTTATTTAATTATACATTGTCATGGGAACCTCAAATATGTGCCAAACCACTATAACATCTTAAAGATGTAGGACTGAACCGCATCATAAATTCTGAAAATTAAACTTTTATATTTACAATTAATTCTATCATTGATTAATAGAACATCCAAATAATTAATTTACCAGTTTGTGTTTTGTGGATTTTTGGCAAATCTGAAGCTAACACCCTGTAAGCAGATGTAACGTCAGGTTAGCAGTTTATACCTCCATGCAAACACGCTAACAACTGACTAAACGTGCCTTAACCACTATGTATCCAACAGTCCTTGTTCTGTCCAAAAACAAAATAAACGGCCTCTGCTAGTTTCAAACACAGAACCCCACACACCATAGGCAAAGTGATTTACCACTAAGCCATGTCAGATATACATAACCCTGATGTATTCAAAACATATCAACCAGCCCAGTCATTCAACAGTACAGAGAATGTATTCCAACATGTAAATGTATTTGTGTGAGTAAATATAGTAATATCTAAACAGACACAACATATCAATAGATGTGTATATATGTATATATATATATATATATATATATATATATATATATATATATATATATATATATATATATATATATATATATCCATACAGCCATTATGCCTACAGTTCACACCTGAACAACTGGACATTGTATGGGTCACCCATACATTTACAATTGTCACCTGCAACATATACCCACAGAGAGGTCATAGGAAAAACACCACACTGGTTTGCAGACATGGAAAACCTTTATTTGTATACTATTACAGTTCTACATACCATGTCATATGTGCAGACACTGACATCCATATAAACAGAGTCATGCAACTGTGAAACAGTGATACTAAGACAGTAGTCTGGAAAGCTTCACAACTGTCACTGTCCAGGCCAATGCCTTCATATTTTACATTAGTAAAGTCAGACAGGGCCACAGGATACCGAAATATCAACAGTATGTAATACAGGTGTATAGTTCAGCTGCCTCCATCTACATTTTGTACAAATTCACTAGGTGTTGAAGATTTCAATTGGCCAAATGGGATGTAACTTTTACATAACAAGGCATAACGGACACCATCACAAGCACACTGAGACACAGAACAGTCTTGTATGGCAAGAGGCAATAGGCCTGCATTAACCCAATAAATGTGAGGAATGTAAATATAGGTGAAGTATAAGGTACTGTACATGCAGATACCTTAAGGCAGATCACCCCTGATACCCCTACATTTTGTAACAGCCTAGGTCAGTTATGGTGCATCCCCCCCCCCCGAGACTCAATACTACAGGCCATATACCACTGTTACATACACTGGCCTCTAGAGTGCATAAGGCCGCACATGAATTGTTTTGGTGTAGCCCATGCATATATGGCCCCAGCACCACCGTATGTGTGGAGGATACAACAGCAGTGGACTGATGGCAGCAATGGCAGTGTGATATACACACAGCCCACTACAGAACAGCCCCTCACAGCATGTCATATGTGCAAAGCTTGGTATGTAGGTGGAGGACAGAGGCTGGAACACAGGCCCATATTTGGGAAACTGTTACCATACACTAAGCAAGTTGCTGGTATTACAGGATAGTCTGCAACCTACCCTCAGCCAGGGAATTGAGGTTACAAACATAAAAGGATGTAGCCATGTACTGATAGCACTCAACACACACACTGCCAGTGACATATCTGACACAGTACCTGTGTGGTGGACAGACAAAACATGATAGGCACACCTCTGGCCACCAACAGCATAGGTCCACAGTTGAGAGCTATGCAGACAGACTGCATTCCAAGGTAAACTAGTATGTACACACACACCCTGTAACACCAGTACTATAGAAAGCATAACACAACTCTACTAACACTCTGTCTGTAGTTCTGGAACCTCCTACAAATATGTAGCTGGCCTTAGTGTGCCGCTTCCCTTGGAAGAGGTACTGCTACTTGCTGTCTGTAACACTGATGCCCACACACAGGAAGGATGTCCATCACACAGGAAAGTTAAAGGGACCACTCCTACGTGATCTGGTGATTTATAGTTGCTGGTTGCCATGACAGTGGTAATTGGAAGTACTACACAGCAAGCTGCATGCAGTTAACACGTGTAGAACACTGATTGGTGCAGAGGCCATCTTCTGATCAAGTGCATCACCTACTAAAGCCAGGCTTCAATCTACTCCAAACAGCTCAATCCAGTCACAGGACAGTGAACGCAAGCAGGAAAAAACAAACAGGAATAAAAACCCAAAGAACATTTGCAGCTGACAACACACCCAGCTATGCAGCTGCCAGGCAGTATTGCATACTTCCCACAACAGATATGTGAAGTATATGTACATGTATTAGAATGCAGTACCTGGTCCATAGCACTGTGATAGATGATGTGGAATGCATTATTTCCAAAGACATGCATCTGGAGCATTTCTCCCCGGGCCTCCGCTGAAAACAGGCTCTGTGGAACCTAGTCGGACTTTCCCGGTCAACAAATGATAAATAAATAAATAAATAAATTATATGTGCCAGCAGGTGTTGTTGTGATGATGGCCAACTGAACAACTGCTATGGACAATATTAGGGTACAACCTAACACCCTAATAATGGGCGATTTAAACTACCCCACCATTAACTGGGAAAACTACTCATATACCAGATCTTGTTCTCAACGTTTCCTGGAATTCATAAATTTTAATGCCTTGGATGAACTTATCCACACCCCCACTAGGGGCAGCAATATCCTAGACCTGGTCATTACCAACATGGGCAACCGATGTTCCACACCAGAGGTCAATTCCTCATTGGTCAGATCCGACCACAATTAAATCACCCTAGACATCCACATCCCAGCCCCACTCCCCATTAAGGAAACCACCGTAACAAATTTCTCCAAAGCCAACTTCACACTTCTTAAGACAGAAGTGGCAAACTTCATGACACCCATGCTGACTGACAATAGAGATACGACTGCTGAATCCTATACTTTTGCATTTTAAAAGCACTTGCATGAGTGCATAGATCGTGCAATCCCTAACAGAACCAAGATGCTATACTCCAAAAAAAGGAAGCCAATCTGGTGGACCCTTGCTATAAACAAACTCTACAACAGAAAAAAGAAACTGCTGCAAAAAAGAGTAAAATCCCATGATTGGAGGAACTCTGTGGTCAGCCTCAGTAAGAAGCTGAGATCCCTCATAAAATCCTCCAAAGCTAGTTACGAAAACAAAATCGCCATTGATTCTAAAGACAACCACAAAGCATTCTATAGCTATGTCAAGAATCTCAATGTCAACACTCAGATCTGCTCTGAGTTACAGCACAATGGCACTAGATATACAGAACCAACTGGTATTGCCAACATCCTGGCAGATAGGTTCAGTGCTAACTTTACCCCTCTCTCATCCCCTAAAGGGTCCATATATATACCGGAAGAATGCAAAGTACCTGTGATCATGGCTGCACAGGTAAAAAAACACACTCTACAAAGCCAAGAACACAGCACAACATCCCAGGCTGCGTTCTACATGAACTACAGAATGAACTGGCACCCCACCTAAGTACCATGTTCAATCATAGCCTCACCTCAGGCTTTGTGCACACTGAATGGTGCACAGAAATGGTTATCCCACTCCACAAAGGGGGAGCCACCACGGACCCCAGGAACCACTGCCCCATTAGCCTGACGAGGCTGGTCTGCAAGGCTATGGAGCATATCATCATGGAACTTATAAACAATGACATTGGTAATCTCCAAACTCTGGACCCTACACAGTTCGGGTTTGTAAAAGGCAGATCATGTCTCCTAAACCTGATAAACTTCTTTGAAGTGGTCACCAAAGCTATAGATGAGGGTAAGGTGGTACACACAGCCTATCTAGATCCTGCCAAAGCTTTCAACACCATCCCCCTCTCTGTAATTATAGACAAACTCACTAAACTAGGCATAAATCCCTATGTCACAAGATGGGTTGCCAACTGGCTCACTGACTGAACCCACACTGTGAAAGTAGCAGACTCTAAATCCAACTTCAGACCAGTGACAAGTGGAATAACACAGGGTTTAGTCCTAGGTCCTCTCCTGTTTGGTATCTACTTCTCTGAAGTACAGGCTAACACAGAAGGTCTTTGGCTAACAAAGTTCACAGATGACTGCAAACTAGGTGCCATAATCAAATCTCCTAACGATGTGGACATCCTACAAAAGGGCCTCACTGAGACAGATGCCTGGTGTCAAAGCCATGGCTGCCAGCTCAATGCCAAAAAGTGCATTGTCATCCCTTTTGGTAAAAACTCTGTACCCATGAACTACCACATAGGCAGTAGTCTACTTAACATCGAAAGTGTGATAAGAGACCTTGGAACACAGGTAGACAGTAGTCTCTCCTTTGATAATCATATCGCCACAGTAGTCAGGAAATCTTTCTACGTGGCACACCTCATCACAAAAGGTTTCTCATCCAGGAAAAAAGAGGTCATTGTTCCCCTCTACTCATCACTCATTAGACCCATTATAGAGTATAATACCCCTTTTGGTATGTACCTCACAAGACATCTACAACAACTGGAAAGGCCACAGAAATACCTCACAAAGAGGATTACCAGCCTCAAACAGATGTCCTATGCAGACCGTCTCAAAAAACTCCAGCTTTACTCTGTCGCATATCACCTAAGAGGCAATCTCTGCCTAATATACAAAGCTATGTCAAACCCAGAGCTGTTGGACATGCTCCATGTAAAGAAATCCCAATCCCTCCGAGCTATAAGCTCTAGGGACCTAAACATTGTCACCACAATAAACAGAACATGCTGGAGGGATAGATTCCTGTCTCACAGACTTCCCATACTCTGGAACAAACTATCTATCTATATCAAACAAAGCTCCTCATTAGCACTCTTCAAGAAAAATCTTGATGATTGGATGGGAAATAGGAAATTCACCCCGGGGATCACTTCTCTGGCTGTGCTTGACAGGGGCACAGGAAAATAATTTTCTTTGGTGGCAAAAGCCAGGGTACCATTTGGCTAGGCTGATACAGGCCCTAGGGCCAATAGCCGAGTATCTACCTATGAACCTATGAACAATAGTGTCTATCCCTGTGGGTAGAGGGCCATAGCTGTTAACTGTGCAGGTCAGCACTGAAAGACAGGATGTAAGCCATCATAGTGTGTGTTGTGTAATGGGGAATATGCATATGATGTGGACAATAGCCTGTGGTGGAAGTAATGCCTGTATGATGGACATGTGTGAGCCATGGATCACCACTGGCAGGATACCCAGGTGAATCTGTAATGTAGCATGGTTGAATGCCATAGGTGTGTGATAGAGTTACCTGCAAACAGGTCCCACATATACCCCGCCAATGTCAGGTTGTGTCCATATGTGGCACCTGTCTGTGTTGTAGCAAGACAGAACAGTGCAGCTGTGCAGGGAGGTGTTGTGAGATTGTGGAGCTGATGTCTGAATGTACCCCACATATAGGTATGCATATATGTACATATGTCACAGATGTAATATCTAAGGATAAATGTATATCAGCATGTATGTCCAGAAATATACATATACCCATGTGTAGACATATGTATGTGCACATATATATGAAGTCACATATATCTACACACATATATATAAATACCGATATGCAAATGTCGACATCTGTACAAACGCACACAAAAACAGATATGTATGGTAAGACATGTCCCCTATATCACTACCAAGTGATGTGTGCTATGTGTGGGGCAGCAGCACACATAGCAATACAGACAGATATATACAGCTGGCAGTGTGTGCACCATGGACGGGTATGTCACGTTAGTCCCGTCCTAGCACCACAATGACCCTGTATGTGAAGTATGCAATGGGAATATGGGGAAGTATGGCAGATACACATGTGGAGGTGGTCAGGATTGGAAGATATAGAAGACAGTATACAGGGGTGTGTGTGGTCTGTGATGTGGATGCCCCCATGGTTCCCAATATGGGCACAATGGGAACAAGGCTCCCACCAACTCCCACTCACAACAGCAGTCCATGTCCTGAAGGTACCAGGTCTGGTGGCTGAGCAGGAGGAGCATGTTGGCCGTGTGAATGTGCACTGGATGCCTCAGATGGATGTAGCACATCCCTTATGTGTCTGTGGAGCCTGGTATGGAACAGACCCTAGACCTGAGCTCAGGGGACAGGGACATGTTGGTGTGTGCCCGAGGGGGTGGGCCAACATAACAGTGTATAAGGAGGCCCCAGGTTGGCACACACATGTGATGTGGCCAGGTATCCTGATCAGATGGGTGTGGAGAGGTGGATCAGCTGGCAAATGGAACATATACATGTTATTGTGTCACTGTCATAGTACGTATGTTGGTAGTAATAGTCTACACAATTCTGGTACATGTCCAACATCATGCACAAAACCCCCCTATAACACAGACTGTCAGATGTGCAGCAATTTCAGAGCAGCCATACAACTGGCATATATGTAATCATAGTGGCCCTGACAATGGCATGCAAGTGAATAGTCCATAATAGGCTGGCAATGTTAGTGTCCACACAGGGGACATGGCTACGATCACATAGCAGAAGGTGTGGTACATCACACAATCTGTCCAAATGGTAGTTAAGCTGTAGCCATACCTAATGAGTTGTGTGTATAGTCTGTTGAAGCTGATATGGTGGGGTGGGGTGACAGAGATGTGTATTATGAACTGTGGTAACCTTGCCATATGAGTCGCTCAGGCCTGTTACCATCTTCATGTTTTTCAGGCATGATGGCACACATCCGGCTCCCAGCATATTCCGCAGAGGAGAACGAAGTAATAACGAACCACCTGGTACTACACTACCAGGTCCTGTTTCAGGAAAGCACAAGAACAGCAGGAGCAGAACACCCTGTGGAACAATCTTGTCCACAGGACCTGAATAACCACAGTTATGAGCAGGTCTAGCATCATTGCAGCCTCCTGCTTCACAATGCCCATTGGTGTGCTGACGCAGTCCGGGGGGGATCACCTTGCCACGGGGGGGCCATGCCATCCATCCCCCCCAACACGTGTGGAGGAGCTCCTGGCCAGCCTCATGGCACCTGCTCGTCCTGAACACTATCAACCACTGGACTCCTTCATGGAGGGGGTTGTCACCCACACAACAGCCAAGAAGTGTGCAGGTAAGGACACAGGGCACATCAGTAGACCACTGTTGTGTAAATATTCGCAGTGGTACATGTAGATCATTCATATCTGATATGTTATACAAATATTGTGTTTCTGCATTGTAGTGATAAACAGATGTCCAGATGTGGTAGTATTGTGTGAATTTACAGTTGATGTATGGTAAACTGCATCCAGCCTGTAGCAGTGCCACAGGTGTGGGCACTGACATTGCATCTCTCACCCACTTATGTAGGTCCCTTCGGGGTAACAGCAAGGCAGCCTGAAGCTGGTGAGTATGTCTTATGTAGATGCATGCCAACACATTGGACATGTAATGGTAATGTAATATTCCATGCACACATCTAACACACCTACCCTGAATGCATGCTGTACATGTGCATGTATTGTTGCTGTGAAATGCATGGTCTCACAGGGGCGAACATGATGGGGTATTGAAAGGGTATGTCACACACCTGCATGACAGCTAACATCCTGTCATTGCAGAATGTGTCCACAGGGGGTAACATACTGTTGGTTGACACGGCCTACAGTAGCGACATATTCTGGACAACACCCATATACAGTGCAACACCAGTGTACATACCTGTAGGGCAATGCCATCTGTTGCTGAGATATACTATGGCATACAGCATTACACTAGTCCACATTATCAGCTGGGTCTAAGCTGCAACATGTGGTGTGCAGTGTATGGGACACTGCAAGCTGACACATATGTGTAGGGCTTACCTGTCATGCATCTGCATAAATGCTGAGGGGGGGGGTCTCAGCATGAAACACCAGTGCACTGCAGCAGGGATCCTAAGGATGGTAGGAATGTCTCTATCTGCATATAGTCAGGTCCAGGACCTGTGGCAGCCATAACCCTACCCACACTGCAATAGTGATGGCATTGTATGAAAATCATGGGATGTGCACATGAGTGGACCTTGCAATCATGCAGAATAGGGGGACATGTGTAGGGTAGGCTGAACATACACTGGCAATTGTGGAAGGCCCATGCTGGTATACCCCTGCCCTGAGCAGTGACTGCTGTAGTACACACAACAAGAGGTGTGATAAACCATCATGATAAGGGTGTGCATACACATCCCCACATGGTGTGTATGCATTGTGGTCAGCAGCCGCAACCTACCACAATCTGTAGCCACTGCATGTGAATGTACATGACATATGTTACATACCGGTGTGTGTACAGCTAAGATCTGCAGGGCTGTGGTCCCATGCCAGATCATGGATGTGTGTGTGAAAGCAATAAAGGTGTGTACACCCCCACAGCCATGGTATGTTCTGATGATTGTCAGTGTAAGCATTTTTGCAGTGGCCATACATGGTCTGTTGAAGTTTACAGCTGTAAATCAGGCATCTGGGATTCACCAATGACAACAGTCTGTTAGAGTGTGCTCAACAATATACTAAGGTTGAAAGTAATTTTGCTGCAATTATGCAACATAAATAATGTATAAGATAAAGCTTGCTTAAATGTAGAAATAGAGTTTAGTAATATGTAATCAGCATCCATACTAAATTACCATAACTTGGAAAAGGAATCTGCTGAATGGACATTTTTCCCTTACAGACTCAAACAGGATGTATGCAAGAGCAAAAATACAAAATCTGCTTTTAAAGAATGGACATTTTTCCCTTACAGACTCAAACAGGATGTATGCAAGAACAAAAATGCAAAATTGGCTTTTACAGAACACTGACATGTTATTCTGCATATAAAAAATGGACACAATATGTTTCCTAAAATAACAGGATGGACACAATATGTTTCCTAAAACAACAGGATATGTTTATGACACTGTGACAATGTGTTTTCTCAAAAATATGTTTTTCTGCATGGAAAACAGGATATGGCACAAGAACAGATGTTTTTATACAAAGATCCAAATAAAATACAGGATGTTCACACTGTCAGAAAAGCTGATCTCTGACAACGTGTTTTCTCAAAAATATGTTTTTCTGCATAAAAAACAGGATATGCTTATCAGCATTGGCACAAGAACATATGTTCATATACACAGATCCAAATAGAATACTGAACAATGTGTTTCCTCAAAAATATGTTTTTCTACATGGACATCAGGACACTGTTACAGGATATTCACACTGTCAGAAAAGCTGGTCTCTTACAAGACATTGTTAAACAAGGAAGCTTAGTATTGTTTCTACAGGACTAAATCTGTATATAAAGAGCTGTATAAATCCAGTTATGTTAGAGGTATGATAGGGACACAAGTCCTAAGGTAAATGTTATATCTCTCACATCATCTGTACTATATGAGAAGTAAAGTTGGAACAGTACTTTTAAGCTGCAACGTGGTTCCGTTTGATTTATTATAAAAAGTTATTTGTTACTGCTCTCTAAAGTTGATGCTGCAAAGTATATTCTCTCATCAGTGTATATTCTTCGAGTTTCTGTATGCAACAGACTGTGAATGCAAATATAACCAGACTTTGAATTTTAGCAGAATCCAGCCAGCAAGACTGAGTGTCTTAAGAACACTTCAAATCCATCACACCAAGCAGTAAGCAGCTCCATGTAATTTTTTCAATGGCAAGCTAGCCTGCATTTGAACCTACAATCTGCATTCAAACACAGGAGGAGTGATGGTAAGCCCTGCAGAGGGTCACTTCAGTTAAATTGCAGTAACTATCATTTGTACGTTTGTGTAAATCCTAAACAGCAGAAAAATGGTTCCAACAGATCTGTCTCCTCCTTAATCCCCAAAAAACCAAATTACTACTTTTCACCCCTACCCTTAAATCCACCCCAATCTCATTTTCCATTGTGTCCTGTAATGGCACTATCATTAAACCTGACTATTCCACCAAACTACTAGGCGTTACTATTGACAATCAGCTAAGCTTTGACAACCACATTGATCTAACCATCAAGACTGTAAATAAGAAAATAGGTGCCCTCTACAGAATTAAGCCCTTTCTTAGTGCTACCACCCGAGTGTCTCTTGCCCAAACTCACCTCATCTCCACACTATTGTATGCCTCTCCATCCTTTATCAACATTTCTAAAGCCAACCTTTATAAACTTAACACAGCCTACCATAGTATTGCCAGGTTTGCCACTGGATCCCCTTTTTGTACTCATCATTGTCTCAATCTAAAAACTTCACTGGCTAGAACTTCAGAACCTAATACTCCCAAGGCCAATTAGTCATCACTTTTAAAATTCTACACTACCCCTCCAATACACCCATACTTAATAACCTAATCACCCCATATAAAAATCTTACCTCACTTCGCTCAGCCAACAAGCTTCTAATAACTACTCTTAAATCCCACAACAAAGCAGGTGACTCCTTATTTGCAAATACTGTTGGTTCATATTGGAATAAACTTCCCATGGAACTGACCACCCTAAGCTCATCTCACCTTTTCAAAAAACAAATAAAACACCATTTCCAAACACACTGGCTATGCCCATGCTCTAATCCTGACTGAGCTCAACATAGAATGCATCTCTTTCCAGTCCCCTCCTCTTCACTCGTAATGATTATCCTTTTCTTCTGATTTATCCCTCTTCTGACCTACCTGCTTATTTATTCTTCCTTCTTTTCTTTTCCACTTCCTATTTCTTCCTTGTTCTTGCTGTATCACTACATCTTGTCATTTTTTCCTTACTTACATACATTCTGATCACTTCAGTGCTAATCTCTTTCCTAATACTAGTACCCTGGCATAACTTGTACTATTCTAAATTGTAATTAGTGAATTTGTTACTGACTCTCCATATGTCACAATTTTTCTTCTCAATCCTCTTCATTCCGTGACAGTCTCACCCTAACTATTAATTCATTGTAAGACTGCCTCTCCATTGTTATCTCTTGTTCAACTACCTCTGAATTTTTTTTTATATTACAGAATAACTGTTCCTAATCTGCTTACTTGTTTTTTACATTTGATTTATTTGCTGTTTGCTTTTGCATTTGTGTCTGATTGTTTGAATTTATTGATTGTTTGAATTTTTTTGATTGTTTTTCACTGTTAGCTACTAGTATGTTAATGGAGCTTTTCTCCTCGGGCCTCTGCTGAAAATGGACATGCATCCAGCCAGACTAGCCCGGTTAACAAATGTAAAATAAAATAAAATAAAATAAGTATTCCAGTTTATGCAGCTTGCAGTAGTACAGTTTTTTAGACGTCTACATCCGGAGTGAGACTGAAGTTCCAGTTGCAGTGCCATAATTTCGCTAAGAAAAGGGGAATATCCACTAGCACAGCAGTCCGCTGCCTGTTGTGCTTTCCCAGCTTCTCAAGTGACTTTGAAAAATTTCCAGCCATCTGCAACAACAGCCTGATCACCTGTTTTCTTGCTCACTGGTAAGACTTTTTTCTACGTCACATTTTTTTAGTATGGATGCTATCAGGCAGAATTCTAGCAAATGTAAGCCAAGTTTTACTCTTAATGTAGCAGAACAACCAGATAAAATATGGAGTAAATTGCAATGTTGGTATACACAACACATTAGTAAGTGTAAAACCTTGTTAGGGCAAGTTGACATACCAGCATTATGTAAGTGGATTGTAACATTTGATTGGTATTTGCAACAAAAAAATGAAGTATATCATAGTAAATGTTTATTGTGTGATTCAAAGGAAACTGCATTTTGTGTAATATGCCATAAACAAGTATTGCATGATATTGCTAAAAAACTAGACTGTGCAGACAGATCTGTTCATGATAAAGAATTAATTAATAATACACAGTTTTCATTATATCCAGATGTAAAGCAGTTATGTCCTGTCAGTACATTAATTTCTGAATTACAACAGCAATCAAATCTGTTATTGACAGAGTCCCCTGTAGATCTTGTAACCCTTTAAAAATTATGTACAAGCATGGAATGATGCCACGGCGACACATACAGATGAGGACAGAAACAAAGTTTATGATACATTGACAGAAGACTTTAATAAGTTTTAAAAGAGAAACAAAATGAATTTAAAATGTTCAAAACTGACATTCAAGATCTCTGTCAAAAGTGCATAGGAGCTCTGCAGTCAACAGAGGAATCCAATAACAGGTATCATATATCCCTTAAACACTTACAGGTAGAAATGACAGACCTTAAACAGCATCTGAAGGAAAAGGAAGAAGAATTAGATGAATTAACAGAGACTAACCTCCAAAATACTATTTTGATATCCCAGCTTAAAGAAGAGTTAAAAACACAAAACCAGTCCAAATTATAGAACAGGGACAGGGAACCACTACAGATTTATATACGCAGTCTAGATTATTACAGAGTTTACCACAGTGGAATGATAAAAAAGGCATATTTTATAACATGCTTACATTTGAAGAATGGGTGGCATATACAGCAGGATCTGATATATGGACAGATGCATTACTTAGATGTTTCTGGATTTTCATTCCCAAATGTTTTAAAACTTTCATACAATTAAAGCAAGATGATTATCAGTTGAACACTAAAGTAGGACGTATGACAGCCGTTTTAATGGCATTTACACAAGGGCAGCCTCTCACAGCCAAGGCAAAGATGGTGTGACCAACCACCAGCAGAAAGAGCTGTGTCAGCACCACCAGCTCCTGCCTCTATGCTTGTAGTACCAGGATCAAGCACAGGTAATGAGCAAAAGGCACCAACATGCTTCTTTTGTAAAAAAAATAGGACACGTTAAGCAAAATTGTGATCATTACAAAGCCTGGCGCAAAAAGAAGGAAGAACAGGGAGTGTTTCCAAAAAGAGAGCAAACAAATTTACAAGAAAAGTCAGAAAAGCAGGATCATGTACAAAAACCTTACAATATTAGTAAAAACAGTTATAAGAGCCATCAATATACAGGAAAAGGGAAAGTATGCCTGGTAGATTTTCAAACAGTTTCACCTGTAAATCCAAAACATTTGATAGAACAGGCAGAAGGAATAGCTAGGCAACAGTTAAAAAAAGAGATTGAAAAACCTAAATATGTAGATCATTCAGACACAGAAGAAGATGACAAACAAAAACATGAGGTGTGTCATATTGCATTTGATAATAAAGGAGAGGATGAGTGGATTTCCTTACAATAGGGATGTGCCCCCCCTACACTGGTATCTTTCCTGACTAACTTTAAAAAGGGTCGAGATGGACGACCACTGATTGATATTTGGGTAGAGGGGTCACTGTGGAAAAATGTCTTAATAGACACAGGAGCAGCAGTATCTGTCACAAACAGACAGTTACCAGTAAATCCTATAAAAAAGGTTTGCATTTCAGCATTTAATGGCGCAGGATGCTATGCAGTGAGTAGCCAAAATGTGGACATAAAGTTTAGTCAAGAGGGACAAATATGGAAGGGTGCATTTTTAATGCATCCATCTTGCACAAATACCATTATTGGTATGGACATTCTAGGACCTTTAGGCATAGTAATTGATTTACCTAATGAAATTCTGTGGATGGGAGACAAACAACAAAGAGAGGAAGAGCAAAATACAGGTTGCTATGCAATCTCTCTACCTGACAAACCTGAAAAACCTACAGGCTATATAAAAACAGACAGTGAGGATGTATGGAAGCATTTACAATAGCAATTCCCAAATCTATGGTCCAAGGGTCCCAGTGATTGTGGGAAACTAGAAAGCCCAGTAGGAATTGGAAGTGATCAGGACTATATACCACCTTTTCAAAAACAATATCCTATTCCTAGGGAAGCAGAAGAACATATGGAAAAATGTATTGCAGAATGGGAAAGAGAAGGGATTATACAAAAAGGCAACAGTCCTACAAATTCACCAATCTGGCCAGTTAAGAAAAAAGATGGTAGTTATCGTCTTGTTATTGATTTACGAAAGGTTAATCAATATACCACTCCTAGAGCACACTTGATTCCAGGAGTCCCAGAGTTGGCTGCACATATTAAGCCACAAAGTAAGTGATTTACAGTAATAGATTTAGCAAATGTTTTTTTTGCAGTGCCACTCAGGAAAAAAGATTGGCCAAGATTTGCCTTTACATTTAAAAACCAGCAATATGTTATGACAAGGTTACCACAAGGGTTTCAAAACAGTCCAGTTATATTCATCAGACAGTAGGATCCATTCTACAACATTTGGAAAAGGATGATTCAGTAATACATTACATTGATGATATTTTAATTCAGTCAGAAACAGTAGAGGAGCATGTACGGCTTCTTAAGAGAGTTTTTCATACTCTACAGCAAGCAGGGTTTAAGGTTAAAAGTGAAAAAATTCAGTTTATGACACAAAAAGTTAAGTTTCTAGGTACTATTATAAAACCAACAGGAAGATCTCCTTGCCCTGTACGTACAAGGCATTTTACAAATGGAAAAGCCACTGACTATAGCAGACTTACATAAATTCATGGGAATCATGAATTACAATAGGGAATTTATAGAGGATTATGCAGCCGTGGCTGCTCCCCTATACAAAATGTTACATGAACAAAAGAACTCCACCTTTTTAGAGTGGGGATCTCATGAAGAGGAGGCATTTTCACAGATAAAAATAAAACTAGCACAAGCTACAGAACTAATAGCCCACTCCAAGGTTACCATTTGTGTTACAAGCAGCAGCAGGAAAAAACACTGTCTGTGGTACTACTACAGGAATGGCCACATGGTAGTGACAACAGAATGGAAAAAACATTACGCCCAGTCACTTTCTTTAGCAGAAAGATGACTCCAGTGGAATTGGGTTACCATCCATGCATACAGCAGTTATTAGCCATTTACTGGGGTATTAAACAAACTGAATATTTGACCGTATTTTCCAGCATTATAGTACAAACACCACATCAAGCTGTAAAAGCTTTGATAGACAGTTTTGAAATGAATAAAATTACAGATGGTATTAGTCAGGCAGTCTTTGCAAAATGGATGGCACTTTTGGAATGAAAACTGTTACTATACAGACAGGGGATAAATACCATTTGTCAAACCATATGGGATATGAAGGAAAACAGCATAACTGTTTAGAAAAGATAATGTCACCTGAGGTGCAATTTTTAGCATCTGATTTTGCTCACTTTAAGCCATCCATCTTTGTGGATGGAGCACGATATTGGGACCAAGGCAGATACTGGACAGGATTTGCCATAGTTCCAGAGAATCCACAATTGGGTTCTCCTGAACTAATCAAGTTACCAGGGCATATGTCAGCTCAAAGAGCTGAACTGGAGGCAGTATTGTATGTGCTAAAAGTATTACAATCCTATTAACATTTTTTCAGATAGTGCTTATGTAGTAAATTCTTTAAGACTACATATGGAAACCTGGGTAAGACGAGGATTTGTGGATAGTGTAGGTAAACCATTACGGCATGCTGAAGTATTAAAAGACATATATAAAGTTATAACAATGTCAAAACAACAAGGACAGTATAGCATCTTAAAAGTAAAAGCACATCAAAAGCCAACCAGTGAAACCTACAGATTAAATGTGTTAGCTGATACCTTGGCCAAACAAGCAGCACAAAATGAAAAAGAACTTCCAGAATATGAGTATGCCAATGTAGAAGTTAATGTCTTAAAAGAGCTAGATAAAGAGTCAATAGAGAAAGACCTTGTAAATATACAAAAACAACAGGGCTTAAAAGAAGAAACCGATCAGTGCAGATTGGCAGGTATACCACCAAAGGAGTACTATGCATACACGACCTCCAAAGGGTTACAGTTGCCATATGTACCATTTCAGTTGGCATGCCAGTTGGTCAAGTTAAATCACCAAATACTGGGCCATATAGGAACTTTTAAGTTATGGGCAGTTGTAAAAGAAAAGTATTGGAACCCAAATTTAAAAAAGGTCTGCAAACTGATTATAGAAGAATATTTAATCTGTCTTCAGGTAAATGCTAAAAGCAAAAGGCCTCAGTTACATCGAGTACAGCCAGCGGATGGGCCATGGTATGCAGTTCAAACAGATTATGCAGGTCCATTACCAACAACAAAGGGAGGTTACAGATATCTACTAGTAGTAGTGGACGTCTTTTCAAAATGGGTAGAAGCAATTCCTACCAAAACCATGACAGCAAAGGCAACAGCAGAAGCCTTATGGAAAAATATTTTCTGTCACTGGGGATGGCCACGGGTTATAGAGTCAGACAATGGCCCACAGTTTGTTAGTGATCTCATTAAACAAATGTGTAATTTGTTAGGCATACAGCAAAGGTTTCATGTACCATACCATCCACAATCTAATGGCATTGTAGAACGATGAATCGGACGTTAAAAACGTCTAAAAAGGCATGCTTGGAAAAGGGCAATACATGGGTACATCATCTGCCTGGTATTTTAATGGGTATTCGAGCAACACCAAACAGCAAAACAGGTATTTCCCCATATGAAATAATGACAGGCCGCAAAATGCCCATACAATTACCATTTGATCCAGATTTACCTAATGGTAAGCCCATGCTAGAAATTAGCAAACATCAGGAATGGCTAAAACAACTTACTAGTATATGTGACTATAATGCAAGGGAGCAAGCGTTCCATCTATGGAAAAAGGTGCCAATAATACCAGCTGAAGAAAACCTTCCTGTGGAACCAAAGTATTGGTAAAACATTCCAAATGGAAGGACCATGGGCTAGCAATTGGCAAGGCCCTTTTGAAGTAGTGGAAGAAATTGGACCATTAGTGTACAAAATCAAAGGAAAAAGAAAAACAGAACAATGTTGGTACATAAAGATCAACTAAGAATGATAAAAATAGTGAACAATGTAAATCTGATTAAATGTATTCTTTTGTAGGTTTCCAACAGAGAAAACCCTAATGAAATTGACATGGTTTAAAGTGCATCCTTTTGGAAATCCAGTTTCAGATGACCAAAGGCAAAATGATTCAACAATGGAATTTCTATTTAAAGGATGTTTTTTTTAATTGATAATAGCTATTATACTAACTATTATTGTATTGCTTAGTATTAAATTATACTTACAACCTGTTAATCAAACTGTAAAGTTACATAAGAGAGAGAGTAAAGAAATGTGGAAAATGAACAAGACTGGTCACCATCTTTTAACACTTTCTTAGCAAGACAATGTTGGTATGCAAAAGCATGAATGTTTCTAATTGTTGGGTATGTAGTTTAATACCAAAATAACAGGGTAATGCCTCTAATACCTATTCCACTAAATTCTCTTAGTAGTTGGAGAGTATTAATAAAGGAAACAGGAGATCAAGTTATAAATGTACAATTACGTAAAGCAAGAGTACAGTTATCTGCTATAGTACAGGGGATCACATGTTTTCAACAAAATGGAACTGTTCCAGTGGGTAATAGCAATTGTATTCAAACAACTGAAATGATAAATTTTCACAACCACATACCAGTACGTGGAGTATTTTCTCATGGTTTTCCTATTTTAATACCAATTAAGGGTCAGTTAATATTAAGTGACACAGCAGTATTTCACTTTTCACAAAATGACAAAAATGACTGTAAAACTAATATTACATGTTGGAGAAGTAAAACAGATAAAAACTTTACAGTTGTACATGATAAAACTCCTACTATGGGGCAAGTAAATGGCAGTCTGGTAAATAGCAGTGTTGCTCTATCAGATGGGTTATATTACATCTGTGGTAAATATGCTTATAAATGGTTACCAAAGGGATGGGATGGCACCTGTTATATAGGATTAGTGATACCAGCAATGCATCATGTAAAAGAGTTACCAAAAGGAAACATTAGGAATACAAAAAAGAAAAGGGATATATTACCTGTAATTGAAAGTCCAGAAAATCCAGTAGACACCTTAGATACATCACATATATCATCAAAATCTTGATTATATTAAATTAAAAGATATGGATTTAGGAGATGATGTAATCTCTGGAGCAGGTATTTTCCCTTGGTACAGGGCTGCAAAAGCCATCTGGGAACTGAGAAAACTATCTAAACTAGTTGAGGTATTGGCAAATGCCACTTTCAATGCAGTCCTTGACATTACTGTCGAAATGACAGCAATACGAACTATGGTTTTGCAAAATCGAATGGCATTAGATTACATATTAGCATCACAAGGGGTACATGTGCTTTAATAGGAGAACAATGTTGTACATTTATTCCAGACAAAACAGTATCTGTAAAAGCACATTTAGAAGTGATTGCACAAGTGTCTCAACATACTAGAAAAACTGGAATGATGACTGGAGTGAATGGTTTAGTAATCTATTTACAGGATGGACAGGAAAAATCACTGTATTTTTAATTTCTTTTATTGTTATTGTAATGCTTGGTTGCATATTATTTACATGTATTAAAGTCTGCTTAGCAAAAGCTAGTCAAGTTACTGTTGTTAATTGTCATAATGAAAAGTATTACCAAATAATGCTGAAATTATTTCTCTAGTTTAAAATAAAAAGACGGAATTGTTAGTGTGTGCTCAACAATATACTAAGGTTGAAAGTAATTTTGCTGCAATTATGCAACATAAATAATGTATAAGATAAAGCTTGCTTAAATGTAGAAATAGAGTTTAGTAATATGTAATCAGCATCCATACTAAATTACCATGGCTTGGAAAAGGAATCTGCTGAATGGACATTTTTCCCTTACAGACTCAAACAGGATGTATGCAAGAGCAAAAATACAAAATCTGCTTTTAAAGAATGGACATTTTTCCTTACAGACTCAAACAGGATGTATGCAAGAACAAAAATGCAAAATCTGCTTTTAAAGAACACTGACATGTTATTCTGCATATAAAAAATGGACACAATATGTTTCCTAAAATAACAGGATGGACACAATATGTTTCCTAAAACAACAGGATATGTTTATGACACTGTGAAAATGTGTTTTCTCAAAAATATGTTTTTCTGCATGGAAAAACAGGATATGGCACAAGAACAGATGTTTTATACAAAGATCCAAATAAAATACAGGATGTTCACACTGTCAGAAAAGCTGATCTCTGACAATGTGTTTTCTCAAAAATATGTTTTTCTGCATAAAAAACAGGATATGCTTATCAGCATTGGCACAAGAACATATGTTCATATACACAGATCCAAATAGAATACAGAACAATGTGTTTCCTCAAAAATATGTTTTTCTACATGGACATCAGGACACTGTTACAGGATATTCACACTGTCAGAAAAGCTGGTCTCTTACAAGACATTGTTAAACAAGGAAGCTTAGTATTGTTTCTACAGGACTAAAACTGTATATAAAGAGCTGTATAAATCCAGTTATGTTAGAGGTATGATAGGGACACAAGTCCTAAGGTAAATGTTATATCTCTCACATCATCTGTACTATATGAGAAGTAAAGTTGGAACAGTACTTTTAAGCTACAACGTGGTTCCGTTTGATTTATTATAAAAAGTTATTTGTTACTGCTCTCTAAAGTTGATGCTGCAAAGTATATTCTCTCATCAGTGTATATTCTGCAAGTTTCTGTATGCAACAGACTGTGAATGCAAATATAACCAGACTTTGAATTTTAGCAGAATCCAGCCAGCAAGACTGAGTGTCTTAAGAACACTTCAAATCCATCACACCAAGCAGTAAGCAGCTCCATGTAATTTTTTCAGAGTCCACATATCATCCCAGGTATGTGTTGCTGAAACACATAGGGGCTGTGAGAGGAACAGCTGGAATAACTGACACGGTACTACACATTCCATAATGGGTTGGACACCTGTGAATTGTGGGACACAGTACATGGCAGGGTGCAGAACAGGTGCACAGCAATAATGTGTACATGGGTGCAGAGGTATCCAGGGGAAGGGGCATCACCTAGTCAAAGCACATGCATCATACACATGTATACCACTGCTGGCATGGTGTGAGTATAGCTGAGCTGCATGCTGTTCTGTACCATATGTTCTGCATGTTGGCAGATGGGTAATTGGAGGACTGTGTGTACGATCATTGTGCAATCTCACGTGTGTGTGTGTGTGTGTGTGTGTGTGTGTGTGTGTGTGTGTGTGTGTGTGTGTGTGTGTGTGTGCATCCTGGTGGTTAGTTAGTTTGCCTGCATGGTCACTCTGGCGAAGTTGTGGGAGGTAGATGCATGTATGATGCGTGTGTGCATGTGTGTGTGTGGCCATGTATGCACATGTGGGATTGTGGGGTGTTCATATGGCTGTACCCCCCTTTGGGACCATGCAGTACATGGACATGAAGTGCCACATTGCACACTAGGAATACCTGTCATGTACTCAAAGGACAGCAAATAGTATAACACGGCCTGTAGCTTGGATCAGGCATCCAGAGGGAGGGTAGACCCCAGGTACACATTTAATATTGCTGTCAGCAGAGAGGTCACCTACAGCCCACGTATGCAGCTCTACAGATGCATTGGGGAAGTAATAGTCAACACCAGGGAGTGTATCCACATATTTCAGCTGGCACCTGATGAGCCGACGGAGCAGGATATCCAGCATGTACTGAGCATTACATAGACATGACACACCAGTGGGAGCTATTATGGCTACAACAAAGTAGCCCACACATATAGGGGCCATGCACATCATTCTGGCCATACAGAGGGTGCATACCAAATGACAGCATTGATGCCATGTTACTCCACTACACACAGGTCAGGCAGGTAATGTAGCAAAAGGCCTTGTGTTGTGGCCACTTGTGTGGACATTTAGAGGACTGTGATGTTAATGAGTGGTAGCAATGTGTGTATGTTAACAGGTGTGATGCAGGATGGGGTAAAACATGGACATATACGTGGGGCTGTCTGTAAAGGCATGGACAGGTAGGAAGTACAGAGATGTGTGTGTGTGTGTGTGTGTGTGTGTGTGTGTGTGTGTGTGTGTGTGTACTGTTAAGCAATGCTGTACAGGTTTTAAAGTGCGGTTATTGTTTTTCCCCCACAGGTGGCGAGGTGGGTCAGGGTCCCTCCTGCACCCAATCTGAAGTAGATGTCCATACAGACACTGATGATGATGATGATGATGATGATAATGGTGAGGCACAGGTGGGGTTGTCAGGGGCCAACACTGCACCAACATTTGACATCCCCCTTTTAGCCACCCCACCCCTGCACACAGTTACAGTGCTTATACACATCCCAGCACCAGTGGTCATAGCAGAGGGACAGCTGGTGTTCAGAGGCAGTGCACGGCAAAGTGTGGTATCCATGCCTACTGTGTCCAGTCTCAGCAGGCATAGCTAGATGTCCAGTAGGCTGACACATAAGCAGATGTCCCAGGGTGATCATGGTAGGGCCACTGGACATCATGCCCTTGGCATAGGCAACATAGCTGCAACCAGCAGACGCATGTTCCAGGCTGTAATGGTGGTGCAGGCATGTATTGAGCATTACACCAGACAGGGCCTTAGGCTGCAGAGGGCTGCACTTGCTACTGTAGGCGACAACTTCCGTGAAGTGGCGGCTGTCATCCGTGCATCTAACGAGCAAGCGGATAGATGACATGATGAGCTGATGGCCCTCATCAGCCATGGTGTGTCCGTGTTGCAACATGTGGTAGGGAGGCTGCGACGCTTGCATGGATGTGGCCCAGCAACACCAATAGCTGGCACTCAGTGTGGGTGTGCTAGGACACCAAGGGGCTCCCATAGTGGCAGTAGCAGCCCTGGAAGTGCAGGGGAGTGTGCTGTCCACACCACAGCAGGCCACATGCATGTGGTCCTGGCCAGTCCCAGGAGGGATGTGGTACCAGCGGACAAATGTCATCAGCAGGTGAGAGTAGCACTTCAACACCTGTACCTGCACGTGCTCATGGAACCCCTGGCAGGCACACTCCACATGTCCATGGCCAGAGGCAGTGAACTGCACAACCTGCCAGGTATGGTCTGCAGCTGTCCATAAACACCTGTGTAGGGCATGCATACCCACACACTATGAAAACACACCTAGGGCACCTCATACCTACACACACCACATCACCTCAGCCAGCTCCCCAGAATACACCCGTCATCCACACACATGGTGTCAAATGTATGACCTACCCTCGGCCTCTGGCAGACCAACACCACACCCTGTGCAAATGATGATACCTGTGCCCCATCCCTGTCATCCATACCATCGATGCAGCGACAGGCTGATATGGTTCTGATGCCTTCTAGCTGTTTGTAACACTACTTGGTTGTGGTCTCCAAACTGATATGCAAGTGTGCTGTAGGTGTACATGTGTCAGCATGAGGATGCCCTGTGCATATGATGATACCTGTGCCCCATCCCTGTCATCCATACCATCGATACAGGGACAGGCTGATATGGTTCTGTTTCACAGGGTGACTGTACACCAGTGTACCACAGTCCTGCAGTGTAACATGTTGTAGGGTGTAGAGTGTGAGGCATAACTGTCAGGTAGTGTAGCCATCCAGCAATGATGCCGTCTAGCTGTTTGTAACACTGCTTAGTTGTGGTCTCTAAACTGATATGCAAGTGTGTTTCAAGTGTACGTGGGTCAGCACGAGGATGCCCTGTGCA
Organism: Protopterus annectens; assembly: GCF_019279795.1. Lineage (NCBI taxonomy): Eukaryota > Metazoa > Chordata > Ceratodontiformes > Protopteridae > Protopterus > Protopterus annectens. The sequence goes on from NC_056726.1 coordinate 1,170,398,266, forward strand.
TGTGATGATACCTGTGCCCCATCCCTGTCATTCATACCTTCGATACAGGGACAGGCTGATATGGTTCTGATGCACAGGGTGACTGCACACCAGTGTACCACAGTCCTGTAATGTAATATGTCATAGGGTGTAGAGTGTGAGGCATAATTTGCAGGTAGTGTAGCCATCCAGCAATGATGCCTTCTAGCTGTTTGTAACACTGCTCGGTTGTGGTCTCTAAACTGATATGCAAGTGTTGTAGGTGTACATGTGTCAGCACGAGGATGGTCTGTAGTCATATTGCACAATGGGGTATGTCACTGCACTGACACCATGGCAGTGACATATCTGGGGAACAAGTCGAACCATTTCACAGGTTACTATACCGGGTATTGCCTGTACCACATGGACAGGTGGCCCGCTGAGGCATGTATACCTTGCAACCTGATGTAGTCCCATCCACATACATGCACACTGTTACATGCCAACACTGAGACTAGACCCCTACCTAGCAATGTCGTGATACTGACGTGTGTGGCCTACATTGCACAAACACTGCCTTAACCACTCTGTATCCAACAGACCCTGTTCTGGCCAGCAACAAAATGAGCAGCCCTTGCAGGTCATGAATTTAGAACGCTTTACACTGAAGTCACAACACATGACCACTATGTCATGACCACTGTGGGGACAGCTGTTGTGTTACCAATATAGTTGTCATTACCCAAACTGAATGGTATTGAATACTTTCCTTTATGTTCTAGATTGTGTAGTCCTTGTCATTAATATGACTGTTGCATCACATATGTTGTTTTATCATAATGTACACACAGCAGATACATACAGTGGGATACATGTGGCAGGGTATATGCAACCGTGACATTTACTCAAGACAGGTATATGGTTGTATACATATAGGTGTATAGATGTCTACGTGTACATACACAGGTATACACATACATATGTCTGTATACACATCTGTATTGTGCTACATATATATGACCATGTGTACACCTCTTCATATGTACATATGTGTACATATCTATAAATATATGTATCTAAACATATGTGTATATATAGGTATATGTATATAAACATATAGATATGTGTATATAGCTATATATGTATGTACATCCTATGTGGGCAGATATGCCTAGTTATGTTGGTATAACTATATATATATATATATATATATATATATATATATATATATATGACTATATGTGCATACATATCTATACCGATATAATTACTACTGTTGATATATCTGTAGATATCCATACGTTTATGTGCACATGTATCACTATCTGTATATGTGTAGACATATATTGCTCTGTATATGTATATATCTGGGTGTGTATATGTATATCTATGTACATATACATACCCATCTATGTATGTCGATATGTATATGTGTAATTTTATACATATATATATATATATATATATATATATATATATATATATATATGGATGATTATATGTACAGATGTTTTCACCATATGTCCTGGACATGGAGTGTAGACCTTCCCTAGCCCCTATAGTTCCAACGGTGTAGTGCAGGTAGATGTCAGGTATGTATAGCAGGTATATTGGTTGACAATTGCTACTGTAACTGGGATTGTCTTCACAGACATGGTGTGTGTGGGAGGTCACATCTGCTTTCCACATGTGTTCCACTGGCTACTGACAGACATCCTAAGGACATCCTGGTAAAGTACCACTGCTGGCACGTAATGTCCCTGTGGACTGCAGCACAGATATTGGCCAATATATGTGGACATTCTGAAACACTCTTTATAGTCTGAAGGTATACTCAGAAGCCCTTAGTGCTAACCATGTGTACTATGCATGACAATATGGATGTTAACAGCCATGTAGATGGGTATAACACATAATGACTGGTATACATATGCCACCATTGGTTATGCATTCACACACCCCTGTCTGGCCTGACACATAGTAACCACTGGTACAGGGGTGCAATGGCCACATACTATCCATTAGATAGTGACATACATCTGTACAGCATCCCCCTGCTCTGTCTGACATGCATAACTGTTAAGGGAGACCCGGCAGCAGTACATCCAGCAAGTATAACCACACGACATCTCACTGGATAAGTACACTAAGCTGCTAGACATGTTCAATGCACTGTGCAGGCTTCAGGCAGACTGGCTCAACACTGGCCATCATCTTCTGTTGGGGAATGCATATGTACCTGCATATATAGCAGGCTCTGCAGGCATGTCACACCACAGGGTAAGATACACCTACTTGAAGGTGCATAACCACATCCAATGTGAACACAGCCACATATGGTAAGCTAGCAAAAAAGTAGTGTATGGAGTATCTGTTCAACAACATCCTCATATGTGCCTCTCATAGACTAACCATACATATACTGTGCTGCTACACCATGTGGTCTGCTGTCTGTCTGTGATATGAGACATGTGTGTGTATGGCCCTACAAACATGTAATCCAATACAGTAACATGCAGTGGAGCAGCATGTAACATCAGATAGGATGGGACGTATAACAATGACATCTACCACAGTCTGTACACAGACTAAAGAACATGTTCACAATACACACACTGTCGACATTCACCAGAGTTACACAGACTTCAGAACTGTACAAATGACCACAGAATGCCCTGGTAATGTCATCAAATATTACCCATACTATACATAACATGTGTAGCAGTCTAATATCTCCCTGGCTTGCTATCAGATATGATGACACTAATGATGGTGTACAGCACATATGCACCTCTTAATATGTACAAAGGTTGACAGAGTTGTGGCTGGAAGCACATACATAGGGCCAATAGTGACATGTTGCTGTGATAACCTCATACATGTACTGTCGTAACAGGGTTTGTTGCAACATGCGTCCTATGAGGGATATGAAGTCAGTAATTGTTAGGACTCACAATCCTCACACTACCTTCTACAGTTCACAGATACATGCTCTGTGGGTAACACATGACACCAAGGGCACAACACACTGCCCAGTCTGCAGACGACCCTGCAGATGCAGATTCCTCATAAACATAGTACTGCCATGGCAGGTATTACAACATGTAGGACAGCCATAGCTACACACACATTGTTAAACCAACATTACTCCACATGCAGTATAGCAGGACTTACAGTCTGTAGTCAGGTCAGGCACATCCCCCTCCTGTGTGTTGCCCTGTTTCCACATTGTAAGTTGTTAGAGGTAAATCCCCAATCCATCTGAGATGCATTTCAACAAACGACAAATCTAGTTCCTGCCCACAGTGGATGTAAAGGGCCAACAACAAAATGATGTTCCTAGATATTGGAGTGTGTTACCATGCAATTGGCTATGGGAATGTTACCACAGCTGTTCCACATGCACTGAGTTAGAGGAGGACTGCAATTGGTGCAGAGGCCATCAGCCGATCATGACCATCACTTACAAAACACAAGCTGCTGCCTAGCAAAGCAGGTGTACATCCCACATCCACCAGAGAGGGTGCAGCCGGGACAGACAAAGTATGTCAGGGAAGGTGTGGGTGAGTAAAACTTAAGCATGTTTGTGTCACACACCTACCAGTACGGGGTTTCAAACACCTGACTATGCATTGGTATCATATGTGTATGTAGTTATTGCATGCGCCACATAGCTGACATGTTAGTGAGCTGTCCAGTCAAATATGTGCTGGTGAGTGACATCTGCAACACTGTTGCGATAAAGTAGGTGTAGCACACGAGCCTGTCCACATGAACAGGTGTCAGCATCAACACAGCCACACTCTGTAAGGGACTCATACACATTGCCACACTTGGCAGGGTAACAAATACACTTCCTAACCAGTTACCTTGCCAAAATACAGTAATGCATAGATATCAATTGGCCCACAGGGGTTATCCTGGGGTTCTATGTTCAAAGGGTATGTGACAGTGTCTGACATTAGACAGCATGCTTCAGTATGCCAATGGGGATGGTACTGGGTGTGAATGTGGTCGGAAGCATCATACACCACACACACACACACACAGACACAGGGTGCTAGTACCGACATGCATGTGTGCATTGCTTCACAGGTGTGTAGTGATTGACAGTGCCAGATGGTTGTACAAGGCTAGGTGAGGGGTATACCTTGGTATCAGGCCACATGAGAATGGTCTGCATTATGGCTAAAGGGTGTAGTGTCCGGAATGGACCACACAGGTGAGTATAGTATTCACCATCAAGTCTCCTGGGTTACTACTCTGCATGGCTAGTGCTGTGCAACGCTTGGCATGTATGTGTTCTATACGCCATGACATGTATGGTGTTTGGGATGTGCACGTCCCACATTCATATACAGTGGCATGTGGAAGTGTGCCTGGTTTGTCTGTCCCATGTTGTGTACACAGAATGTTATCATCAGATGTGACAGCCCCACCCTCATTTGCTGGGCCAGGTAATGGACAGCAGGTTGACCCTGCATCTACATTGATAGCATGCTACAGGTATTTCCTGGTGTCAGTGGCATCTGTCCATATAGGGCATGTGTGTAAGGCATAGTATGTCCTTTATGGATCACATTTGATGTTGGGTGCCAGGATCCACCACATAAAGCATGCACTCAGGTCACTCCACAACAAATACAAATATGACTCTGTCATTGTCCATGTTGGTGTGAATGACCTGAGGCGTACCTCCTTGGACTACATGAAAAGGGACATGGAGGAGCTGTCCAATCTTGTAGCCCAGGCAGGTATGACCCTAGCCCTGAGTAGCATCCTGCCATCACCCAGAATGATACCACAGTACAAGAACAAAATGATTGACTTCAACAATTGGCTAAGCTTCTGGTGTCATTCTAAGGGGATCCAGTATCTGTCTGCCTGGGATGGCATGATCGACAAACCACGGTGCTTTGCCAGAGATGGCCTGCACCTTTCGCCCCTGGGATTCCGGATACTGGCTAAGGTTCTAGCCATCCCTATAGTGTCTTTTTTAGGCAAGGTTCAAATGACAAATTCACCACCGTAACAGGTACAGGCAAAAAGAATCTGAGGGTATTACTACTCAATGCTAGAAGTCTAAACCTCAAAATGCACTCACTCGAGGGACTCCTTAAAATGGAGAACACTGACATCTGTGCAGTGACAGAGACCTGGTTCAAAGCTCCAGAGAGTATCCCTGCATTACCAGGCTATAATTCATACCACACCTTTCATCCACCTAACCTGGACCGAAACACTAAAGGCGGAGGTGTGTCCATATTCATTACGGATATCCACACCTCCAGGCTAGTTGTTCAGCATAATGCATCCAAGATTATCCAAGTGCAACTAACTCTGGGCAAGACCGCAATCCAAATTGTAGATTGCTACAGATCCCCCACCATGCCCCAGGATTCCCACTCCTCATTTCTTGATACACTGGAAAATATTAGGGTACAACTTAACACCCTAATAATGGGCGATTTCAACTACCCTACCATTAACTGGGGAAACTACTCATGTACCAACTCTTGTCCTCAAGGTTTCCTGGAATTCATCAATTCCAATGACTTGGATCAACTTATCCCTCCCCCACGGAAGCAATATCCTAGACCTGGTTATTACCAACATGGGCAACCGGTGCTCGACACCAGAGGTCAATTCCTTGTTGGTCAGATCCAACCACAAGCTAATCACTCTAGACATCCACATCCCTCCCCCATTAGGGAAACCACCGTAAAAAATTTCTCCAAAGCCAACTTCATGCTTCTTAAGACAGAAGTGGCAAACTTCACGACACCCATGCTGATGGACAATAGAGGTATGACTGCTGAATCCTACACAAATGCACTTTATAAGCATGCACACGAGTGCATGGATCATGCAATCCCTAACAGATCCAAGATGCTATCCTCCAAAAAAAGGAAGCCAGTCTGGTGGTCCCCTGCCATAAACAAACTCTACAATGGAAGAAAGAAACTGTTGCAAAAAAAGAGTAAAATCCCATGATTGGAGAAACTCCCTGTTCAGCCTCAGTAAGAAGCTGAGATCCCTCATAAAATCCTCCAAAGCAAGTTATGAAAACAAAATCGCCACTGACTCTAAAGACAACCACAAAGCATTCTATAGCTATGTCAAGAATCTCAATGGCAACACTCAGATTTGCTCCGAGTTATAGCACAATGGCACTAAATATACAGAACCAACTGATATTGCCAACATCCTGGCAGATAGGTTCAGTGCTAACTTTACCCCCCTGTCATCCCCTAAAGAGCCCATCTCTATACCAGAAGAATGCAAAGTTCCTGTAATCATGGCTGCACAGGTAAAAAACACACTATCCAAAGCCAAGAACACAGCATCCATGGGACCTGACAACATCCCAGGCTGTGTTCTACATGAACTACAGAATGAACTGGCACCCCACCTAAGTACCATGTTCAATCATAGCCTCACCTCAGGCTATGTGCCCACTGAATGGTGCACAGTGATGGTTATCCCACTCCTCAAAGGGGGAGCCACCACAGACCCCGGAAAGTACCGCGCCATTAGCCTAACGAGCCTGGTCTGCAAGTCTATGGAATGTATCATCATGGAACCTATAAACAATGACACTGGTAATCTCCAAACTCAGGACCCCACCCAGTTAGGGTTTGTAAAAGGCAGGTCATGTCTCCTAAACCTGATAGACTTCTTTGAAGAAGTCACCAAAGCCGTAGATGAGGGTAAGGTGGTTCACACAGCCTATCTAGATCTCGCCAAGGCTTACGACACCATCCCCCACTCTGGAATTATAGATAAACTCACTAAACTAGGTATAAATTCCTATGTCACAAGATGGGTTGCCAACTGGCTCACTGACAGAACCCACACTGTGAAAGTAGCAGACTCCAAATCCAACTTCAGACCAGTGACAAGTGGAGTACCACAGGGTTCAGTTCTGGGAACTCTCCTGTTTGGTATCTACTTCTCTGAAGTACAGGCCAACACAGAAGGTCTTTGGCTAATGAAGTTCGCAGATACTGCAAACTAGGATCCATAATCAAAACTCCAAAAGATTTGGACATCCTACAAAAGGGTCTCGCTGAGACAGATGCCTGGTTTCAAAGCCATGGCCTCAAGCTCAATGCAAAAAAGTGCATTGTCATCCCTTTTGATAAAAACTCTGTACCTATGAACTATCACATAGGCGGTAGTCTACTTAACACCGAAAGTGTGATAAGAGACCTTGGGACACAGGTGGACAGTAGTCTCTCCTTTGATAATCACATCGTCACAGTTGTCAGGAAATCCTTCTACGTGGCACACCTCATAACAAAAGGTTTCTCATCCAGGAAAAAAGAGGTCATTGTTTCACTCTACTCGTCACTCATTAGACCCATTATAGAGTACAATGCCCCTTTTGGTATGTAGCTCACAAGACATCTACAATAACTGGAGAGGCCACAGAAATACCTCACAAAGAGGATTACCAGCCTCAAACAGATGCCCTATGCAGACCATCTCAAAAAACTGCAGCTTTACTCCTTCGCATATCGTCTACTCAGAGGCGATCTCTGCCTAACACACAAAGCTATATCAAACCCAGAGCTTTTAGACATGCTCCACTTAGAAAAATCCCAATCCCTATGAGCTACATGCTCTAGGGACCTAAACCTTGTCACCACAATAAACAGAACATGCTGGAGGGATAGATTCCTGTCCCAGAGACTTCCCAAACTCTGGAACAAACTACCTATCTGTATCAAACAAAGCTCCTCATTAGCACTCTTCAAGAAGAATCTTGATGATTGGAGGGGAGATAGGAAATTCACCCTGGGGATCACTTCTGTCGCTCTGCTCAACAGTGGCATAGGAAAATTATTTTCTTGGGTGGCAAAAGCCATGGTACCTTTTTGGCTAGGCTTATATAGGCCCTAGGGCCAATAGTCTAGTACCTACCTGTGAACCTATGAACCACAATTGTTGCAGGCATCCAGTGGGAAACATACTGAAGGCACACTGTCTGCAATTATGTGCCTATCGTACTGATGGACAGGGTGCCATGGCCTCTGTAGGCCACTGCATTCACACCATAGTTACTATCAGTTGCCAATATGCAGTGTACTACACATATCTTGGCTGTTGCTCTGGGTAATATTGGGGCTGCTAACTGTGATTGCCTGGCCTTGATGTCACATGTATGGGTATGGATATGCACCCCAGCTTCTCGGATATTTCACAACTGATTTCCCTGTCCAGTGGACATTGTGATATGTACTAGGGACACTATATAAGAAAATTGCAAAATCCACTACACATTGGGCCCAGGTGTCACACACTCACACCCTCCTCCACACAGGATATGAGGTACAAACACAGACCTGTCATGTCCGGGAGTAGAACCCTTACCTAGTTTATTACACTACAGCACTACGCAGTTATAGTATGTGCCATGGTGATCACTGCAGTACTCCTTCCCCAAAGGTGTATATCACATTGGCTGACATCAGCAGGATTGCCAAAGTAGGGTATTTGACATGTACTGAGTGTGACTAGCCTAAAATGCATTGCTCCCTACACAGACAGTGGAACACACATAAAACATCCAGAACTACCACGGGTGGGTATATAACCCTACCAGAGTTCTGAATCACACTACAGCAGTACGCAGTTATGGCACATGCTACTGAGAATACTGGGCTACAACCCTCCAAGAGGTGTATTTCGGGGTGGATGACATCAGCAGCTTTACCAAGGTAGAGCATTTAATTTGTAGGGGGTGTGCCTACCCTAAAAAGCATTGCTTTATGCACAGACCGACAGACACACACACACACACACAAACAGTTGCCAAGGTTGGAACTCCTACGTAAGTAGTTTATCACACTACAGCAGTACACAGTTACGGCATATGCCACAGAGATTTCTGGCCTATCACTTCCCCAAATGTGTATTTCACAGTTGATGACACTGGCACACTTGTCAAAGTGGACCATTGGAGGTTGTAGTGTCTGTGAATGGACTCAAAAGCATTGCTCCCTACACTGCCAAAGGAACACACAAATACATCCACACTTGCCATGTCAGGGAATAGAACACCTACTTACGTAGTTTATTACACTAACAGTGGGAAGCAGTTACAGGATGTGCTACAGAGATTACTGGGCTACAGCTTTCCACAGGTGTATTACTAGGTGGATGACATCAGCTGCCTTGCAAAGGTTGAGCATTTGGATTGTGGGGAGTGTGGCTAGCCTAAAAAGCATTGCTCTCTACACAGACAGAAAGAGACACACACACGCACATACACACACACACACACACACACACACACACACACACACACACACACACACACAAACACACACACACACACACACACACACACACAGTTGCCATGTCTGGGAATAAAACTCCTACCTAACTAGTTTATCACACTACAGTGGTAAGCAGTTACAGGACACGCTATGGAGATTACTGGACTACAGCTTCCCAGAGGTGTATTACTAGGTGGATGGCATCAGTTGTCTTGCAAAGGTTGAGCATTTGAATTGTGGGGAGTGTGACTAGCCTAAAAAGCATTGCTCTCTACACAGACAGACAGACACACACACAACAAAGTTGCCATGTCTGGGGATAAAACTCCTACCTAACTAGTTTATCACACTACAGAGGTACGCAGTTACAGGACGCGCTATGGAGATTACTGGGCTACAAATTCCTAGAGGTGTATTACTAGGTGGATAACATCTGCTGCCTTGCAAAGGTTGAGCATTTGAATTGTGGGGAGTGTGGCTAGTCTGAAAAGCATTGCTCTCTACACAGACAGACATACACACAAACACATTCACCATGTGTGGGAATAGAACTTCTACCTAACTAGTCTATCACACAACAGTGGTATGCAGATACAGGACACGCTACAGAGATTACTGGGCTACAACTTCCCAGAGGTGTATTACTAGGTGGATGACATCAGCAGCCTTGCAAAGGTTGAGCATTTGAATTGTAGGGATTGTGACTAGCCTAAAAAGCATTGATCTCTACACAGACAAGCAGACACATGCACACACACACACACACACACACACACACACACACACACACACACACACACACACACACACACACACACAAACAAGCACACTTGTCATGTCTGGGATTAGAACACTTATCTAAATACTTTATCACATGACAGCAGTATGCATTTACAGAACGCGCTATAGAGATTACTGGGCTAAAATCTTCCCAGAGGTGTATTTCTAGGTGGATGACATCAGCAGCCTTACCTACATTGTGCATTTACATTTTTTGAGTGGGACTACCCTTAAAAGCATTGCTCTCTACACAGACAGACAGACAGTGGGAGGATGGCAGAATGGTTAAGGTGTTTACTTTGGAGACACAAGGTGCAGGGTTTGATTCTCACATGGGGTAATTGGCTAGGCTTAAAATGGCCAACAAAGGCAATAAGCCTAGTACTAATCTATGAACCTATGAACACACACACACACACACACACACACACACACACACAGTTGCCAAATCTGGGATGTGAAGTCCTACCTAACTAGCTTATCACACTACAGCAGTACACAGTTATAGGACACGCCACAGAGATTACTAGGCTATAACTCTCCCAAAGGTGTATTTCACATTGGATGACCTCAGACTTACCCATTCATGTAGGGGTTGAAACGCCACATGTGGACACACACAGGGTCATAGTTCACAGGTACATGTATACAGTTGCTAGATGACTACTTCCTTGTACAGTCATGTTGCACAGCTGGCATGTGCACCACATGGTCTGTAATACTGACAGATACTGATGGCTAGTATCTGCAGTCAGTGACATCTGCACCTCATGTGTTTGGCTGTGTGCTGGGTGGGACAGGCCTGGATGGCTCCTTGTCACAGTTACCCTCTTATACACATCTATGTCCATCTACCTTTGGCTTACTATAGTGTGTTGTCCTTACATATATGTCTGTATTCCTATCCACTATGTGTGCAAGGCATGAGTGGTGCATACTGATGAGTGTCTGCACTAACAACTGCGACTGCCAGATATGTCTCGTCCACTGGTGTTTGCAGACATGGCCTTCATGTGTTTATGTGTGTGAACATGCCCAGTATGACCTTTCAGTATGTTGTTGCCTTACATTGCCTTCATTTCTCTAAGTGTATGAGCATGCCCAGTATGGTCATCTGTACTGCATGTGTGGGTCAAGTCCAGGTAGTTTGCACTGCAGTGCTGATCTTTGTGTTGTACACCAACAGGTAGCATGCTGTCTCTGCAGGGTATCCATTGATCATTTGGCATTGACTGTTACTACATTTCTGCATAGCGGGGGGGGGCACACCTGACTGTTTCTGCATCTCTACACAGGATTGGGGGAGCACACCTGACTGTTACTATATTTCTATGTAGGTTGGGAGGGCATACCTGACTATTTTTACATTTCTACACAGGATTGGGGGGGGCACACCTGACTGTTACTATATGTCTACATAGGATGGGGGGGCACACCTGACACTTGTACACATTTTCTGGGACTGTAGTGGTATGTCGGGTAGTCCATTTCAGTCTGTAGTCTTAACTATCGTGCTGGCTAGAGGCATACCAGTGTACTACAGATCATGGCTTTGGTTGGCCTACATATTATTTTCTGACTTCCTACCCTTCCGAACTAACATCCCATTGCCTGCCCTGCTGTGGTCTGTCTGTGTAAGTCTTGGGGGAGGTTAACCATAGCCATCATTCTGTGGCCATGGCACAGGCTCTGTTTGGGTTTGTCTACACCTGTCCTGCTGGCTGACACTGTTGTTGGATATGTGAACCATCCTGACTGGCAGGTGTAGGTCATATGGGCACAAATGTCACTCAACACATTTCCTGCAGTGGGTTTTGTCACCCTGTGTAGTACTGGCTACTATGATGACTCCAGTATGTGTTACAGATGTCATGGTGCCACTATGGGTGTCTACTGTCTGCTGCCATAACATTCAGCCACCCAATTCCCTTGCATGCTCACATACATACCATAGCTACAGGTAATGACACATTCTACTCCATACAGCAATTGGCAGATTGATTGACTTACCTTGTGGGTGTACCAGACTTGCAGATGGTGCTGGTGGGCTGCCTACATTGGATGCACATAGTACACTCCCTATACATGGTTGAGCACAGGTAGTGTCATGTTTGGTATCCCTTTTACTGTATGTTTGAGTCAGCGAGAGGTGTTATTCCCTGGGTCCCTACTGTGTCAGTGCATGTGCTATGCATTGCCTTTTTGCCAAGGCCAGGGCATACTGGGCATGCCTCCTTCTATCTACTGGGGCAGGCTCAGGTTGTTCCTCCTCCAGGTTACTCTTTGACTGTGCAGGCCTTGGCATTGGTGGGGGGCTGTGTGGCCCTTCCCCATGCTGTTCCTGCTGCAGCTGTTTCCACAGGATCATATTGTGTAGCATAGCACATACCATAACAATTTGGGTACATGTAGCTGGCGAATACTGCAAGGCTCCACCGAATGTATCCAGACATTGGAACCATGACCTGAGCATCCCCAACACACTCTCTATTATATGTCTGGCCTGTGCGTGTGACTCATTATGGCATTGTTGTTCAGGTGCGTGTGCATTTCTGATGGGTGTCATCAGCCATGGCTCCAGTGTGTACCCAGCATCCCCCACTAGGTTGCCATAGGGGATGTGCCCATTGGCAAATCTCTGGTACAGCTGCATCAGATGCCATATGCGGTAATCGTCATAGCTTCCAGGGCAGCCTGCACACACATTCATTATAATGCCCTGGGCATCACATACGACCTGGCAGTTGATATAGGCCCTACCCTGCTCACCGGGTGGTGCTTTGATGCATATATACATGCAGCGTATAGCACCCACTACCCCACAGTATTCTGCTATTTGGTGAAAGAGACGCATATTGCTGGTCAACACCTTACAGGTGTTGTAGAAATATACGTGCTCACTGGCATGTGCTAACATGGCATCCAGGAGCTGGTGGAATATTCTGGATGCTGATGCCTGTGAGATCCCCATGATATCCCCAGTTGTGCTTTGGGAGGTACCTCTGGCTAGTATACGTAGGTCTACATATACCTTGGTATCCACCGGGATGGGTTTCCCTCAGTCAGTTTGATGTGACAGGTGTGGCCAGCACAGTTCGACACACTGCTTTAGGAGGTCTCTGTCCACCCTATAGCCCTCCACTATCTCCAGCTCATGTAGCCCATGGTAGGTTACCCTGGGTCTGCACACTCTTCTCTGCCTCCTCACTGTGGGTTGTTCGGCAGCATTTACATCCTCATCACCCTCAGCCTCTTGCACTGCTATGTTGCCTGCTGCAGCCCTTCTCATTTTGTAGGTTTGTTAGTTAAAATTTTCCTGCTTGTGTACACTGGTGCTGTAGAGTGTGTGAAAAACCAGAGGGGAAGGTGTTTGCTTAGTTTATAGCAGTGTTCTGGGCTGGTCTGGTCTGCTGCCTGTCTAATTGGCTTATTCTTATACATTTCACCTGCCAGCTAAGCTAGTTCTCTTTGATTACCTCCCTACTGCTGTTTTCCCTTCCTATTGCCTTCCTGTTTAAGCCTGTGTGCACGCCGAGCAAACAGAGTGCTCAAAATGTGCACACTGCTGCTATTTCCTGGTTTAACCTCTTTTTTCTTCCTGTATGACCCAGTGTGAGGCATGCACACCCGCTTACGCTTTGTAAAGACTGCTAGGCAGGTTTAGACACAACCCCTAGCTTAGCTGTGCTAAGCTAGGAGCAACCCCGAGCTACAGGACTCCAATCCATTTACAGTATGCCTGAGACACACCCCCATGATGTCACCTACCTCCTAGGCTTGCACCCAGCTATTCCTACTCTTACACTGTTGGGACCTGCCTTACATCCTAGGGGAAATTGGCATTCACTATCCTTCCCCTCATTTGCTTAGGATTACCTACTAATGCATAGTAACATGTCTCACACTGAGCCTCCCCCCTTAGCAACCACTACTCACTGGCCAGGTTGTCTTCTGCCTGCCACTGACTTGCATGGCAGAATACTGATTTTAGTTAGAATGCTTAATTTGGGTTTGTTTTGTTATTTCCCCCCAATCCCGTTTGCACGCAGCTGCCCTACGCTTAAACAGCTGAGATCGGCTAATAAGAATTAAAGTTGATTTTTTAAATCTTGTACTGTTTGCAATGCCAATGGCCTTACACCTGGCCATTGGCATGCTTACTACATGATATGCAGCATTTATTTGGGGCTGTCATAGCTCTGTTTTGGATTTTGCAGAAATGTACTCAATTACTAACCGAGTACATTTCTGCTGATTGCACCAGTCCTGCACAGACGGTTGCAAGCTTCCTGGATTGTATATTCACCTCATTTGCATGAATTTCTCCTGCAAATGGGGTGATTTGCATACAAGGGCTTCGTCTATGCAGGATTAGTGCAGGAGCTCTTGTGCATGCCCCTGCAGGCTATTCCTGGATTGCACGGCAGACATATTGCCTGCTTGAGCTCCTGCATGCCATGCACACATTTGAGAATCCAGGGCAGAGAGTTCTTAAATTAGTATCTCAAATATTACTACTGGTATAGCTTGCAGAATGACCTCATTTCTTGTCACCTGACTCTATTCCAGGTGAAACCCATCTGCAGCTGAAAGCTAGCAACATTTAGTATCTACCTGTGAAAATACATAAGACCTCAGCTCTTTGGCAAATGGTGGAAGTCATAAAGTAATAAAACACTTCTAGGACAATACAGAAAGCTCCATAGTTTTAGGCATTGTATCTCTTGCTGTACTGAAACTGAAAGATAAAATGTTTTTATGGCCTGGCGATAAAGTAATTTAATTTCAGCTATTTTTCTGAAGTGAACCTTCTGTATTCCAGTTTCCACTGTTAAAATATATACATCTAAACAGATACAATAGTGCAGGTACACTTATGTTCTATTCTAGTAGGGCATGCTGTGGTTACATCTTTAAGCTCAGTACTTTATAAAATATCTTTTCAGCACATCTGTACAAACCTAGTTTGATATATACATGACATACAGTTCTAATACATTTGTAATACATGCATCTTACATGAAGCATGTTGACATTCACAAATGACGCATAACCATTTACAAAATTCCAGACAGCTGTACTGGCAGTATCTCCCTTTGTCAAACTTCTGTATAAATCACATTGATATTCACAAATAACATATAATTATTTACAAAATTCCAGATAGCTGGACTGGCAGTATCTCCTTTGTGACATTTCCACCCCTCAAAGACTCAAGCTAGTTTTTCAAGAGATCCATGAGAAATGCTGCTTTAGAGGGATGAGCCTATCTGGGTATACATTACCCCATTCCCTGTCTTGAGAGCCCATCTGCATTGCCATTGCTAATTCCACTGCAGTGCTGCACTGTCATATCATATGCCTGCAACACTAGGCTCCACCTTAGTAATTTGGCATTTTGTTGGCTGGTTCACTGTAGCCATGTTAAGGGATTGTAGTCTGTAACTACTGTAAATTTCCTTCCAGACAGATATGATTGAAGTTTCTGCTGTGCCCACACTATGGATAAACATTCCTTTTCCACAGTTGCATAGAATTCCTCCCTAGGTTGGAGCCTATGACTGAGATATACTAGTTGCTGCTGTTCTCCCTCTGAGAAAATCTGGCTGAGTACAGCCGCCACCCCATGGTTAGAAGCATCCACCTGCACAACAAAATGTTCACTGTAATCTGAACTGGCTAACAAAGGGGGTCCTCCCAAAGCTTCTTTAAGCTTCTGGAATGTCTGCTCACATGCTGGGGTCCATACTACCTTATCTGGTATGTTTTCCCTTGTCAGGTCTATGAGGGGAGTAGTTATGCTACTATAATTGGGGTCAAACTTTCTGCAGTACCCTGCTGTCCCTAAGAATGCCCTCACCTGCTTTTTGGTAACAGAGGGGCAGGCCATGCCTGAATGACTTCCACTTTGGCAAGTTATGCTCTGATCTTAACCACTTCCCACTCTATGTCCCAGGTTGGAGACATCTGCTATAACCACCTGACACTTACTGGGCTTAATGGACAAAGCTGCCCTTTGTAGTCTGCTCAGCACCTGACAGGCTGAAGGAGTTCATGCCATGAATGACTGTAGATGGCAATATCATCCAGGTAAACAAGGGCAAACTCTCCTGTTCCTACCAAGACACAATCTACCAGCCTCTGGAAAGTTGCTTGGGCACTTTTCGTCCCAAAGGGAATCTTTGGGAGCTCATGTAAGCTGACAGGAGTCACAAAGGCTGATCTCTCTCTCTAGCACTGGGAGTCAAGAGCACTTGCCAGTAGCCCTTGGCAAGCCCAACAATGGTAAAATACTTAGCCCTACCCAGCTGCTCTAGGCCTTCATCTATCCTAGGCATGGGGTAAGAATCTGAATGTGTGTGACTACTTAATTTCCTGTAGTCCACACAGAACCTGGTGCTGCCTCTGTCTTTGGTACCAGCACCACTGGGGAGGCCCAGGGACTGCTGGACACCTGGATTACTCCTAGTTAAAATATTTCTGGTGCTCCTCCCTCAGAGTCTGTTTGACTCTCCCAGGCACCCTATAAGGGGCCTGCTTAATAGGCCTTTGGGGTCCTGTATCCACATGGTGCTGCACCAGGTGGGTGCACCCTGGTTTCCCAGTGAATATACCCCCAAACTCCTGTAACACTGCTCAGATTTCTCTAACCTGGGTAGAGGATAGCTGCTGGGACATTGCTATCCCTTCCACTGAGATGTCAGTCTGAGCCTCACTGAAGAGATCAATCACCAGATCCCCCACAGACTCCTCCTGCCATCGACTGCAAATACTCAGTACAAGGGCCTTTCTATCATCGTAAAATTTCATCATGTTAACATAGTAAAATTTGTGTCCCTGCCTCCTGGCTAGCAGTTCTACCATGTACTTAACATTGCTGATCTTCCTTACCACATTAAAGTGTCCCTCCTAAGCTGCCTGCAGCTTGTTGTGTCTGACAGGAATGAGAACCATAACCTGCTGCCCCACAGCATACTCTCTAGCTTGGCCATTCCATTATACCAGACCTTTTTCTGCTGTTGGGCTTCTGCCAGGTTCTCCTGGGCCAAGCCCATGAGTTCCCTGAGCCTTGTCCTGAGGTTTAGGACATATTCCAAAACACTCTCCTTGTGGGATTCACACTCACCCTCTCATTCATCATGAATTAAATCTAGAGGCCCCCTCACCTTATGCCCATACAGCAACTCAAAGGGTGAAAAACCTGCAGACTCCTGGGGTACCTCTCTGTAAGCAAACAACAGATGGGGCAAATATTTGCCCCACTTCCTCTTAAACTGGTCTGCAAATGCCCATAGCATAGTCTTTAGTGTAGAGTTTAATCTCTCCACAAGACCATTAGTCTGGGGATGGTAGGGAGTGGTGTTTAGGTGCTTCACCCCACAGCACTCCCACAGACAAGCCAGCAGGTCTGACATGAAATTGGCACCTCTGTCAGTCAGTATTTTTTTTTGGGAAACCTACCTTGCTGAAAATCTCTAACAAAGCATTTGCCACCTTTTCTACCTCAATGGAGGACAGGGCCACCCCCTCAGTGTATCTGGTAGCATAATCTACTACCACTAGGATATACCTCTTCCCCGTGGAACTTAGGGTACTCAGAGGCCCAACAATATCCATAGCTACCCTCTGAAATTACTCCTTTATCACAGGCAAAGGCATCAAAGGAACATTGACCTTATCTCCTGCCTTACTTACCTTTTGGCACTGCTCACAGGTCCTGCAGTACCATGTTACATCCCTGGAAATCCCAGGCCAATAAAAGTCTGCGTAGTATGTCTCTTAGTATGCTTTATGCCCATATGACCTGCAAAGGGAATATCAAGGGCTATGGCTAGAAGTGCCATATGGTAGGCTCTGGGCACTACCAACTGCTGTATTCTCTAACCCTCTAGCCATCAGGAGTCCACTCTCTGTACAGTAACCCTTTGTCCCAGTATACAGATTCCCCTTTTCCTTGTGAATCAGGCTCCTCTTTGGCTATCGCCCTCAAGCCCTGTAATGTAGTGTCTGAGAGCTGAGCCTGTCTCAACTCTGTCTTGGTAACCCTTCCTAGCTCTGCTTCCACAGGAAGTCTGGTATTCTCTGACAACTGTGCCTCACTGTCAGCCTAGATACTACTACTACTCACCTCTGCCCTTACAGTCACTCTGTTCAAGGGAACATCAGTACCCACAAGCAGCTGTGGCTCACCTTCAGTCTTACTGCTACAGGGTAGCTCCCTCCCTGAAGTAGCTAACTCACCAGTCCTGGCTGCAAGTGTATGTTCTGTATGGGTTCCCCCCCAGGCTACCAGACCCACATGCTTACCTCTAAGCCATACTGCATGTAACTGCATGCACACAAGGTACTGCATTATCAAATCATTCCCTATCAAGACATCTGCAGGGATATCCTCAAACATACCTTCTTGCTTGCTTCCTTTTCCACCCTGCCAGTCAAGGTGAACCCTAGCCTAAGATATTTGAAATGGAGTTCCTCCTAAAGCTCTGACTCGAGTAGACTGCCCAAGCAAGTAGTGCTACTCTTTAACCATTGCAGGCTTCACAATGGTCAGGTCAGAGGCTGTGTCTCTATTAGCAGTGGCCTGGTTCCCATCTACTAAGATAGGCTATAACCTCTTGTGGTAGTGTGGTACCCTTGTTGTCTCCAGATAAGTTACTGCTGACATTCTGTCAGTCCCACTTATTGGCTCTCCACATTTTGTTCCCCACCTTGGCTCCATGGACATCTATATGCTACATGGTCCCACTGGTTACATTTAAAACATTTAACCCTTGATCCTGGCCATGTAACTGAAGTACTGGCTTCCCTTGTTACTGGTGGATTCTACTGGGGTAGTTTAGGCTGCCCATGATGGGTTCCCTTAGACCCATGTGCAGCACTGGGTATCCCTTTCCTGTGCAGTGATACCCTGCTTGCTTGGTATAGGTCTCCTTTTTTCCCCAATTCATCTGCTGTGTTACATTCTCGATCCGCTAACCAGGTTCTCATGTCCTCAGGCAAAGTGCTAAGGGCTTGTTCCCTCACCAAAAGATCTGACAGACCTTCAAAAGTGGTGACTTGACACTCACTCACCCATCTATGAAAATAAGTGCTTAACTCAGCAATATATTCACACACCCTTTCATCTGCCTTTGTCTATGCTCATGAAACTTTTTTCTACGAGTTTCAGGTGTTAACTTAAAGCATTCTAACAAACAATGTTTAACTGTTTAATAATTTAAGCAATCAGTATCAGACAATTTAGAAATAGCAGCTTTGCCATGTAGTAAGGGGGTTAGGAACCATAACCAAAATCCTTGGTCAACATTATACTGTTTACATAGCCTTTCAAATATGAAAAAAAACTACCAAATTATCACCCTCTGTAAATTGTGGAAGAAATTTACTGACCTTTGCTGCTGGGGTTTGGTCACTCCCTTCCCCATTACCTCCATGAACCTGGTGAACAGTCAGCATCTCTTTTTTATGTTGCCTTTGCCTCTCATTTTCCTCACCTTTCAGACATCTACATCTCTCTGCTGCTTCTAATTCCATTTGTTTCTCCTGCCACAGTCTCTCCTTTTCTTCAGCCTTCAAATGCTGCATTCTCCCTGCTGATTCAATTTCCAAATGTCTGGCCTCCACTTCAAGTCTCTTTAACTCTAGATGGATTTTTAAGTCCTCTGTGGAAAGGTTAAATTATCCATTTTCTGAGAACTGTACATCCCCAAGGCCAGTCTGGTTCCCTTCCGGGTTGCTAGTTTGTGATACAGCTGTGGCTATGGCTGCAATCATTTCTTTAGACAGGTTGGCATGCCACCAGTCCTTTGGCTTGGCACATCTCAGCCAACTGGCTCATTTTCAGCTTGCCATAATCCTCTACTGACATCCTTGCCTGCCCTCCCTAACTAAGCTAACAAAAAAATAAATAAATAAAACTATTGTGATATGAAACTCTGAATGTTCACTGTGTGGCTGATTGACAGTACAGACACCTTCTTTACTGACCACTGTTCACAGGCTACAGGAATTCAATATCCACAACACTGAATCCCAATATGTGAATATCCCACCACTGCCAACCAATAATTGTGATGACACACCACTGTCCCAGTAATCAAGGAGCCTCAGTCCTCACAAGTGGTATCAGTGAGGGACGTACATTGGGGTGATGACAAGTACATACAGTATTTCCAGAAGCAGCTCTCTGCATTAAGTGCAATTTCTCTTAAGAGTACAAAGAGACCAGTCAGTCCGAAGCTGTTTTTTCCTTCTTTCTCCAGATCCCCAGTAAGACTTCCCACTGGCACAGCTACAGAGCTTAGATCTCAGCTGAGTGGCCACACCAAGACCTCCAGCACCCTCTCTGTCCAACCAGTGCTTCATGTCCCTGCCCAAGTAGCCGACACATGCACTCTTTGAGGTTTGATTTATACACACACATATACCTGGGAAAGGTTGGCATAGGTTTACTAGCTATGCCCCCTTCTGCTGAGACTATAAGGTAGGAAATATTTAAAACCACATTGCAAGACAGTCCCAAATAAATAAAGAAAAACATCTAAATTAAGCTTTGCTATACTCCTGACTATAGCTAAGAGAATTACTATATCCTAGAAACTTACTTCATTATAGCATGGCAGATATAGTGAATGGATTTTGTAGTTCTTGTCAGATCTAATACAGGATATAGAATGTTCAGTCTCTCTCAGAGAGTTCTTAAATTAATATCTCAAATATTAATGCTGGGATAGCTTGCAGAATGACCTCATTTCTTGTCATCTGACTCTATCTCAGGTGAAACCCCCGCCCACTGCTAAAAGCTAGCAGGATTTAGTATTGACCTGTGAAAATACATAGACTTCAGCAAATGGTGGAAGTCATAATGCAGTAAAACACTTCCAAGACAATACAGAAAGCTTCCTAGTTTTAGACATTCCCCCGGATTCATGAAGCTCGGCGCAAGGCCGGCGTTAGGCTTGCGCCGGCCGTGCAGCGTATAACTGGTGTAGCAGCGCCACATGCATAGTAATGAGTGTGCGCTGCAACCACAACCACGTGCATAGGGCACGTGCGCGAGTCCAGGGAGCCCAAGTAGGATGCGCCCGTAGGCGTGGCCAAGCCGGCAGGCGATGAGCAACCTAAAGTGCCGACTCTCACAGGCCACCTGCAATAGTAACCGCACCAACCAGTGTCCGTGGATAATGAAACGTATGCAGAGTATGCAACATAGTACCCATCCACACAAAATGGAGAACCAAACATAAAGCCACGAAGTACAAAATGTTCCCGTCCATGGAACAAAGGATACTTGGAATACCGTGTCCGTCACGCAATGCACTGTCAGCAGGCATACCCAGTGGAGGTGTACTGCATCATGTCAGCGCGCCGCAACTACACACGACTAGCCCCATGGGCATGGTCACCAGCAGTCCCACAGTGGTAGTGAGAGTACACAGCTGGGCAGTCGTGGCCATATAACAACCAGAAAGAAACTAGATATCCCAAACACAGACAAACATGTGTATAGTAAAATGTGCTAGACACAGCAACATAACCGTCACATACACATAGGATGGCGTATGCCGAATCGGAATATCCAGAAGCAGAACCCATGCATGCAAATGTAATACACAACAACCCCGTCATAGCATGTAACCCACACCCATGTCCGAATGTCCACCCAATCCAGCTAGCAGCCTTGGGCAGCTGCACACCTACACACAGCGGGTATACCCCATATGTAGTAGGAAGTATTGTCCTAGGCAGTGACAGGCGTGCAAATATGTACCCCACATGTCAACATCCCATCCCAGGTACTGATATCCAAATGGCTGCATGTGAATGTGTCGGCAGAATGTGTACATCCCGCGTGTGGTTACGGACCTGTCGAAATCCCATAGGTGTTCACACGCCACGGTGTCCATAACTGTACACATCTGGACAAAGCAGTATGTGCAGCCACTGTACTGATGATTAGCCATGCAGACATGTCAAACACAATACACAGGGCGGAACAGCCGTCCACCAAGCAGGTCACCCCAGCAGGGTTGCCACATGTACAGATTGTCAAGGTGGGACATCACTCGTAGATATGTGTGGTTCCGTATGGCAAAACACCCACGGCCAATGCAAAGGATAGAATAACACGTATATGCCCGGATGAATGGTTATGTCATAGATTGTGAATAGCTTAAGCTATCCAACATAATAGTCATGTGTACCAGATACAAAATGCCTGTAACACGCAAGTAGTAATGCAGGAAGACATACACGACTGTGTTAATATCACAGGACATATGGCATGTGTCAAGTGTCAACGCAGGACACAAATGTCCATAATGGGGCCCCCTGCAAAGAGGAACAAGTGCCAACCCCACCCCCCACTAACGTATCGGCAGTATAAATACAACCCAAACACACACCAACACCACCGTCCAACCCATGATAGCAACGAAGGCCGGACAAAGACCAACACGATGCGTGCACAAATAGGGACACATGTAATCGGTGCTCTGACAACCTTCCACAGGCCACCAAATAATAGTATATACATATGCATGTAATGCTGCGAAGGATGTGTGGTAGTCCCCAGTATCACAGAGGTAGGTACACAGATACACTGTAACCAACCGTCACATATGTGCACTGTACACAGCATACCTGCAGGTAATACATAGTTCAGTCATGTGCCACATAAATATCCACGTATGAATAAGGACAGGGGATAGACAAGTGTGAATGGGAAAAACGCAGAACATGGCATATGTATGATAGCCAGCACCACCCACAGCATTGTATGCCAATAGCAGAAGCTATTGTTGGCTGTCCAAACACCCGTGTCTGTAAACACGGAATGAATATCATAGCAATAACCCACGCCTGGGTGTGGGTAATGCTGGATATACCCACGGTAGACGTGGTGCGGTCCCGAGGGTGAAGCCTGAGGGACCAAACAAAGGCAACCGTGGGTAAATACAGCAGTACCCACACCCAGACGTGGGTTATTGCTATTATGCCATATCATCTAGGAAAATAAACTATTAATCCCCAGACATAATGGCACAGCATAATGCCTGTCTGCTGCCCATCCGCAGATGTCTGGCATCCGCGGCGGTGCTGACGTACTGTGCGAGATGCCCATTGCTAATGTCGAAACTGTCTCGCTATGTAAAACCCAGTTAACATAGCAAATCAATACAAAACAGCAACAGAGAGCTCGATGTCCCCGTTGCTGTGTTGTACAACCTGTCCCGCTATGTTAAATGTGTGTAGCAGAGCGAGACTGCCCCAAAGTAAGCAACGGACATCTCTGTGGCTCAGTTAAAGCTGTCACGCTATGTTAAACCCATGTAACATAGCGAGACAGGTTATAAATACCAAGGTATACTAATGGAAATAGGTCCGGGCGACCGGACCGTGTGCCATTACTATAACCCGATCTACAATGAGCACGCTGGCCAATCAGCGTGCACGGTTAGGAATAATGGGGGGGTTATGGTATAATAGACATGGACAAACCGTGCCCATGTGCCTCATCTGACATTCATACACGGTCAGGGCAGTTCTGTACACTAGGCAGACAAGACCAAACCCAGAGCACCACAGGAACACCCTGACAATCAAAGACCTGTATGCATTGGAGCTATAAGCCCCTGTGATCTGAATATCCCTGTGGTCACGCCATATGCATCCTGGGTCAAGAGCAGTAGGGAATAGGGAATGTGTAACAAGTAGTACCGCACTTTTCCCAGCAGGAGAATGGATGCCTGTAAGTGAGTGCGGGGGGGGGATATGTTAATGTAGCTATGTACCATGGGTATGCATATAAATGAGACAGAACATCAACTGGCCAACGTGAATGCAGTCCCGTTTGAATTACGACTATAGAACATATAAATGTGAACGTGTAAGTAATGCGTCTGTGCCGCAAAGACAGTTACATGTGTAAAGGTGAGAGTGTGTTCCGCACACGTCCGTTAACCGGATCAGAGATATGTTACTGGAACAGTCACAACTAATACAGGCCACGTAAGCACACAGACTCAGTAAACATATGTAACCCAGAATACGGATATGCATGTGCGCCTGCGCGTAACCCACAATGAGGAAATGAAAGTGCGCCTTAGCGTGTGTGATCCGCTCACAGCAGGGTAACTTAATGCTGTGTCCTCCACGTTAGTTATACATGTCTCAAAACTGTCAGCCTCTGAAAGTATGGAACCGGACAATGCCATGCAAAGTACTGGTACAAATAGAGAGAAACACATGATATGTGATAAGACAAACATAGAATGTGGATAGAATAACGGGTGTGTTAGTAGCAGGGATTGACAAAGGGTATGCATCTGTAACCCGACCTACTTGTCAGAAGGTGCCACCGTAAGTTTATGTAAGTTTTATGTTGGTTTACATTTGTTGACCGGGCTAGTCTAGCTGGATATATGTCCAGTGTCAGTAGAGGCCCGGGGAGAAATGCTCCACACACAATAATAGCACAACATACCAAAGTAGTCATATATGTAAACAAAAATGAACAACAATAGAAAGCGTCCAAAAAGGACTGGTTACATAAAGATTCCAGAAGACAAAGAAAAATACATAGTCAGTGGAAGCACGTCATAATTATAGAATTAAGTCCCTATAGAATCAAGTAAGTCTCACATGAAATGCCAGCAAATTGCCAGATAGACACAGGTCAATGTAACACACATGTAAGATAAAGGGCCAACCATCCGTACACTCTGCCAGAACCTGTACAGTGGAAAGGTATGGTATGGTTATAGATGTGTGTACACAGGTAATCCACAGACAGTAACAAAGCAAGGTATGAAACGAGGGGTTCACATGTATATATGTACACACAACAGACCTACGTCCCGTACATATGACACATGGATATAAATATGCCAAGTAATAGATAATATGGGTAGTCAAACAGACATCCATGAATGGGGAACATACAGCAGCAGTCAAAACCACTGGCCAGAAGGTGACAGTCCAGCAAGTTCTACACTTTACACATGCACACTGGTGTCCATTGTAGGACTCCAAAAATTGCTCCATTCGCAACACCTGCTGCGACTGACACAAAAGAAGTGACAGCCGCAACTACAGAACAGCTATACATGCACTGAAAGCGGGTTCAAGGTTGATGACACATGTGTCCATGAAATGCAGGACATATGAACAGATATCCCCAGAGTGGCGAGTCCATAGAAGTGCATCCACATCCCAGTACCGCACACATTAACCATGTGTAATGTGTACCGTCGAGGGTTGCAGGCATGGGAACCTGGGTATGCAGAAATGGGCCTAGGTGTTATTTGGCAGAGAATCCGTAGGCCCGCCCCGTGGGAGGGATGTGGGTATAGCACATGCCTTAATCCCCACTAATGGTGCAAAGCTTCCACCAGATAATGCGGAAAGCAGGTGTGAAATATGTACAGCCCTATATCAGTGTCCTGTAGGCGATTCCCATGGATGGACATGCGTACGACCAAGATGGCACCCATAACTGGAAATCTGTCAGAATAACACAGCTGCAGTAAGGCATAGCACAGGAAATACAGATAGGGACTACATTAGAAATACCCCATACAAAGTCAGACCATTGTGCGAATACTGGCGTAGCCATGAATACGGATGTTATGAGTGTCACTAATCATGCAATGGAAATAGCGCTCCCTATCACCCAACGCACAGTCCGGAATGCCTAGACAGCAATCAGCTAGGAAGGCACAGCACTATGTGAAACGTAACAAGGGCAATGGCCGAACGTCAGGACGTGTACACATAATGACAACAGGTCAAGGGTATGAAGGAGCTACCTGTCCAGAATACATGTACTGAACCGGTGATACTAGGCGGACAGGTGGGAAGAAAGACAGCAGGACAAATGTGCAAACATGTATATGTCCTACCCCGGTAATTGTGAATGACAACATATGCCCCGCGAAGGTCAATGTGGAAGGTAATCAGACACAAAGGTGAAGTGTCCCCCAGGGTGCCATGAAGTGTCAACATAACAATTACCAGGGCCCATAGTCGTACGTGAGCCCCGCCACTGACGGAAAGTGCAAATCGGCACACATATGGTACAGGAAAGAACAATTAGTGTGGATAAGCAGATGTAGACCTGTGTGAGGAATATAACTGTCTGCGTGGGTGTGTCGTGCAAATACAAAGTAATGTCATGTGGTCTGTCATGCCGCCATACACTGTGTGTGTATTGTAGTCAGACAGTAGGTATGTTGTATTAGACACATACCCTGCAACTGCACAGATGTACGCAGACTGTGTAGAAGTCTGCCTCATATGTTCGCTGTGTTCCACATAACAGTAACAGTCCAGCGCCCTCATGATAACTGACGACAGGAAACAATGACAAACATGCGAGGAAGACACCAAATCAGACAGAAATGCCATACGCATGCATAACATATCACTGTGCCCACTATCAATGTTTCTAAGAGCAACATGACATGACTGGCCCGAAAGTGTCCCACTATCACATAAGGCCGTGTCCAGATATACGCTCCCTGAGGTGGAGTGTTATGAACAGACACAGATACATGTGTGTGGAAACACTAGTATCCACTGCAAGACGATGGAATGTGCTGCTGTAGGAGGGGCAGTACTGTCCGCAGGTATGTGCTGAAATGCACATGAAACAGCTGTCTACATGGATTACCCATAGTGGCGACACCTGCACAGATGATTATAGTGGGACATACACGACCATGCACACAGCTCAGATAGACATACACACACCATAAACAGGCAATGATACACAAGGTCTATGGCGTGTAGTACAGTGACAGTACAGCAAGGATAGCTGTCTGCCAAGATATACAGCAGATGTCTCTAGGGCGTGCAACACCTCCCGGAACACGGACGTTGCATGGACAATGTTTGGATATGCATCGTACCACATTTCTATGTGTCAGCCGTGCAAATATGCGATACATGGGACAGACAGCTGTCCATGCAAGAGCAGCGCTATGGGCATAACATATGTATGTATATACACATCGAGAGAGATACAGACAGACACATGTAGCAAGGCCGGTAGTGGAACCTACACATCACTACCCTATCACACCACAGCAGGACGCACGTGGAGAACATGCTACGGAGGTCGCTAATCACAGTAGGCACACAGGCAGTCCACTATCTGCGTCTCAACATCCGCAAACACAGAGATGTCAGCAGGATATATGTGTGCTGCGGAGCATCTAAAACCATAACCTACGAACCCATGTGGCTGGGAGCATAGACACACACACACACACACACACACAGCTGGCAGGCATGGGAATTGACCTTACTCCTACTTACCCAACCGCACGACAGTATGACACAGGTACGGAAGGCGCTACTCGGAGCACTGAACACAGCACTGTCAGAGGCATGCGTCTAGGTGGGTGACATCATCCACAAAGGAATAGACGCCAATAGCAAATGTATGTGTTGTGAAGCACAGAAAAGCATTACTGTCTCAGAGGCAGCTGGAAACACACACACACACACACACTTGTAAGGGCCGGGAGTGGAACCTACACCTACCTACATGAACACACTACAGCACGATGCAATTACAGAATGCGTCACCGAGATTACTGAGCACAGCACTGTCAGAGGCAAACTTCTAGGCGGGTGACATCATCCGCAAAAGAATAGACGCTGATAGCCAATGTACGTGTTGTGGAAAGCATTACTGTCTCCAGAGGCAGCTGGAAACACACACACACACACACACACGGGGAAGGGCCGGGAGTTGAACCTACGCCTACCTACATGAACACACTACAGCATGATGCATTTACAAAATGCGCTACCGAGATTACTGAGCACAGCACTGTCAGAGGAATACTTCTAGGTGGGTGACATCATCCGAAAAGGAATAGATGCTGATAGCCAAGGTATGTGTTGTGAAGCGTCTAAAAGCATTACTGTCTTCAGAGGCAGCTGGAAACACATACACACACACGCGGGGAAGGGCCGGGAGTTGAACCTATGCCTACCTACATGAACACACTACAGCATGATGCATTTACAGAACGCGCTACCAAGATTACTGAGCACAGCACTGTCAGAGGCATACTTTTAGGTGGGTGACATCATCCGCAAAGGAATAGATGCTGATAGCCAAGGTACGTGTTGTGAAGCGTCTACAAGCATTACTATCTCCAGAGGCAGCTGGAAACACACTCACACACACACACACCCCACACACGCACACACAGTGAAGGGCCGGGAGTTGAACCTACGCCTACCTACATGAACACACTACAGCATGATGCATTTACAGAATGCGCTACAGAGATTACTGAGCACAGCACTGTCAGAGGCATAATTCTAGGCGGGTGACATCATCCGCAAAGGAATAGATGCTGATAGCCAAGGTATGTGTTGTGAAGCATCTAAAAGCATTACTATCTCCAGAGGCAGCTGGAAACACACACACACACACACACACACACACACACACGGGGAAGGGGTGGGAGTTGAACCTACGCCTACCTACATGAACACACTATAGCATGATGCATTTACAGAACGCGCTACCGAGATTACTGAGCACAACACTGTCAGAGGCATACTTTTAGGCAGGTGACATCATCCGCAAAGGAATAGACACCGATAGCCAAGGTATGTGTTGTGAAGCGTCTAAAAGCATTACTGTCTCCAGAGGCAGCTGGAAACACACACACACACACACACACACACACGGGGAAGGGCTGGGAGTTGAACCTATGATGCATTTACAGAACGCGCTACCGAGATTACTGAGCACAGCACTGTCAGAGGCATACTTCTAGGCAGGTGATATCATCCGCCAAGGAATAGATGCTGATAGCCAAGGTATGTGTTGTGAAGCGTCTAAAAGCATTACTATCTCCAGAGGCTGCTGGAAACACACACACACACACACACACACACACACACACACACTCACATGGGGAAGGGCCGGGAGTTGAACCTACGCCTACCTACATGAACACACTACAGCATGATGCATTTACAGAATGCGCTACCAAGGTTACTGAGCACAGGACTGTCAGAGGCATACTTCTAGGTGGGTGACATCATCCACAAAGGAATAGACGCTGATAGCCAAGGTATGTGTTGTGAAGTGTCTAAAAGCATTACTATCTCCAGAGGCAGCTGGAAACACACACACACACACACACACACACACACACACACACACACACACACACACACACACACACACACGGGGAAGGGCTGGGAGTTGAACCTACGCCTATCTACATGAACACACTACAGCATGATGCATTTACAGAACACACTACCGAGATTACTGAGCACAGCAATTTCAGAGGCATACGTCTAGGCGGGTGACATCATCAGCAAAGGAATAGACGCTGATAGCCAAGATATGTGTTGTGAAGCATCTAAAAGCATTACTATCTCCAGAGGCAGCTGGAAACACACACACACACACCACACACACACGGGGAAGGGCCAGGAGTTGAACCTACGCCTACCTACATGAACACACTACAGCATGATGCATTTACAGAACGCGCTACCGAGATTACTGAGCACAGCACTGTCAGAGGCATACTTCTAGGTGGGTGACATCATCCGCAAAGGAATAGACGCCAATAGCCAAGGTATGTGTTGTGAAGCGTCTAAAAGCATTACTGTCTCCAGAGGCAGCTGGAAACACACACACACGGGGAAGGGCCGGGAGTTGAACCTACGCCTACCTACATGAACACACTACAGCATGATGCATTTACAGAATGCGCTACCGAGATTACTGAGCACAGCACTGTCAGAGGCATACTTCTAGGTGGGTGACATCATCCGCAAAGGAATAGACACTGATAGCCAATGTACGTGTTGTGAAGCATCTAAAAGCATTACTGTCTCCAGAGGCAGCTGGAAACACACACACACACACACACACACACACACACACACACACACACACGGGGAAGGGCCGGGAGTTGAACCTATGCCTACCTACATGAACACACTACAGCATGATGCATTTACAGAACGCGCTACCGAGATTACTGAGCACAGGACTGTCAGAGGCATACTTCTAGGCGGGTGACATCATCCGCAAAGGAATAGATGCTGATAGCCAATGTACGTGTTGTGAAGCATCTAAAAGCATTACTGTCTCCAGAGGCAGCTGGAAACACACACACACACACACACACACCACACACACACACGGGGAAGGGCCGGGAGTTGAACCTACGCCTACCTACATGAACACACTACAGCATGATGCATTTACAGAACGCACTACCGAGATTACTGAGCACAGCACTGTCAAGAGGCATACTCCTAGGTGGGTGATATCATCTGCAGAGGCAAGGCAGCCGATAGGGAATGAAGACAGAGTGCGCAGTCACACAGCATGTTACTATCCCAAGGTGGGCGTACAGTAACACGGCAGTGCTGCACTCGGGAATACTAACTAACTACGGAGCACAACATCATGACATGGATACGTGATGCACCACAGACAGTACACCCTTTGAGAGAGCAACCGGCGTGCATGATGTAGGCATCTATTGTGGCATAGCAACTACATATAACTTGCCTGGACGGCCACCATGGCTATGCAGGATGTCATTGGCCATGGCTACATGCCTAGTATCAGATGTCGGTGCCGACTGTACTGTGTCTCCACGCATGGTGTACTGGGCATGCTCACACACTTAGCAGTCGCAAAGGGGAAACATACATGCACACGGGGTATACTCACAGAAGGGCGCAGTGTGCACTGTACTGTGTGTCCATCTACACAACTGCTTACTGGGCATGCTCACACACTTAGCATTTGCAAAGTGCAGACATGCATACACATGGAGTGTGATCATGAAAGGGCAGAGTGTGGAACGCCGTGTGTGTCCACCTACACAACAGCAAACTGGGCATGCTCACACACTTGGCGGTTGCAAAGGGGGAACATGCATGCACACGGGGTATAATCACAGACGGGCGTGGTGTGCACTGTACTGTGTGTCCATCTACACAACTGCTTACTGGGCATGCTCACACACAGCATTTGCAGAGTGCAGACATGCATACACATGGGGTTGAATCATGAAAGGGCAGAGTGTGGACGCCGTGTGTCCACCTACACAACAGCAAACCGGGCATGCTCACACACCTAGCGGTTGCAAAGGGGGAACATACATGCACACGGGGTATGATCACAGACGGGTGCAGTGTGCACTGTACTGTGTGTCCATCTACACAACTGCTTACTGGGCATGCTCACACACTTAGCATCTGCAAAGTGCAGACATGCATACACATGGAGTGTGATCATGAAAGGGCAGAGTGTGGAACGTCGTGTGTGTCCACCTACACAACAGCAAACTGGGCATGCTCACACACCTGGCGGTTGCAAAGGGGGAACATACATGCACACGGGGTATGATCACAGACGGGAGCAGTGTGTACTGTACTGTGTGTCCATCTACACAACTGCTTACTGGGCATGCTCACACACTTGGCATCTGCAAAGTGCAGACATGCATACACATGGAGTGTGATCATGAAAAAGCAGAGTGTGGAACGTCGTGTGTGTCCACCTACACAACAGCAAACCGGGCATGCTCACACACTTAGCATTTGCTACACGCCGTCCGGCATGCAGACGGAGTGTACACACCGCAGGTCATGGTCAGGTAAACCCGTCCACGCACAGGGTGGTCACACATGCAGTTACTCGTACACACACAGATGACATCACAGGCGTCACGGGTGCAGGTCAAACATGTACACACTGCAGTGAACACTGTAGCTGCCATGCCAGCACCATGTCATCAGTGCAGCAGTATGCCTCATGGTCCAACAACAGCATGTGACATATGTCCACAGGTCTGTATAGCGGTGTACACCAGTCGTGCAGAGTACACATGTACTAACAATGATCCCACATGTGTGATGTAGTCCGCCCATATCAGTATACATGGACAGGTCGGCTCCACACATACCACGGCCTTGACACAGCTATGACACATGACTGCTGCTGTACCAGAGTGAACCAAGTCCTGATATGTCATACATGTGATTGTCTGGCTGTGTGCATGGACTGCACACACGACACATACGAAGCCTGTGATGTACCACATGCATAACACTGGCGTATGCGGTGCTACACACATGAATGGAAGGTGGACACATGTCTGTGGTATGCTCCCACTACAGGGTGTAGCGATGTTGACTGGGACACATACCCTTGTATTGTTTGCCTGTGACAGCTGTGATACCATACCACAGTCCATGTTCTATGTATGTCAACACACATGTCAAAACGTAGCAATGCATACACACATGGCAACAGGGGACACATGTGGCACATGTACTGTGCATGGCGCGGCCATGCATGAGCAGTGGCCAATGTCCATAACATAGTTGCAACTCCCTACCACATGCGTACCCATCATAGGGGCCATTATATGGTGGCATAGTAACAGCACGTATGGAGGTATGTGTGTACATCATGTGTTTAAACACCTGTCCACATGCATGTGTGCAGGTGGTGGCTCACAGGTGTGTCACACACCATCCTACCCTGCCATGTGCATACAGTATGCTATGTCGCTGTTACATGACAGTGCTGCCATAATGCATACCCAGTGGTCAGGTGTCATCGACTGTATGTCACATGGCTACTGTAACACCTACCACCTCCCAAGTGTATATATCAGCACATCTGCCGGATACAGTGTTGGTACGCATATTACACTACATACTGCTGCATGCCTGCACACGTCTCATATGGCGGGTGTGGCATTCCCAGCACCGACATGTGTGCATGAATGTGTGCCCATGTATGCCACATATCGGGGGGACTATGTCCCACATGCCACACATCCCTGTACACCATAGTAGAGATCTGTACATACCTCAGTGTGGGGTGCATGGATGTGGATGGTGCAGTACATGCAACACGTCGTCTCCGCGGTATACATGTGTGGTCACCACCATGTGTGTGTGTCAACATGTTTGTATGTCTGCTGCCTGGTGTGAGGGTGTATGCAAATATACTGTTGTAAACAGACACGAACCACACAGGGTGACCATCCCGTACTGCTGCTGCATTGCACAACCCTGTTGATGCCATAGGTGTGAGCCATACTGGCCACCTGTGCAAGTCCGCCCCCTGTGACACGGCATGTGGGTGCATTGTATTGTGAGGGTGCTGACCACACAGGCAGGTGTCCCCATCTGCACACTATAGGGTGTGCGCCATAGTGGTGTACACCCTGCAATTGCGGCCGTATTCCTGTACTGGTACAGCATCCTACTGCTGCACAGCATGCACCACAGCTGACAGGTGACACCTGAGGTCAGTGGCCAGCACGCTGTGTATGACACCTGCACAACGTCACCATACCTGTACTGTGTCCTGCCATGTATGTGACGTCTCTGTCCACTGTAGCCTGTGGCACTGACCATAGGCATCAGGTGCAGTATATGTGCGGACATGTGTGTCATGTACTGTGTAAACAACGTTAAACTGTTTCTGGCTCCGTACATTCTGCTCTTCAAGTTTTCCCTTAGAACTTCTCTACTTGCAATCTAAACAGTATATTCTCTATCACAAAAGCTCAGCACTTGCTCCTAAAGCATTCTTATATAGGTAAAGTACTTATATACTAAACAAAGTACTACATTAGCCTAGAATCCCCTTGAGTACCCATTTCCCTATAGGTCCCTTCTGACTCAGTTACACAGCAAACGCTTTCACGTTTTCTAGCATGTCGAAGGGTCATTTGCTAGCGTCCTCTCCTGTTCAGCTGGTGAATCTGGGCATCCTGAGGCAATGTTACAATTGCCTCATGTACACAGACAACCCACCTTCCCCACAAAACACAAATACATGTGAGAGATGCAACTATATAGCCAAACTGGAGGCTGAGCTCTCTCAACTCAGGACCGGCAAGACCAGACAGGAGGAGAAGGACACCATGCACACCACAAACTCAGTTTCACATAGAACTATCACAACTGCAAAACAAACACATAAACACACAAAGACATACTCGGAGGCACTGATCAAACATATACCAAAACTACAGAAGCCTCCAAAGCAGACACCCAAGCAACTGCCACCTCAAGACATAAGACATGTAACACATAGTTCTCAAAGTCAGTGTGCTAAACAGTCACAGCCCTTAAGGCCAAACACAATGCCAGACACACTTGTTATAGGTGATGCCATAGTCAGACACACTGA
Organism: Protopterus annectens; assembly: GCF_019279795.1. Taxonomy (NCBI): domain Eukaryota; kingdom Metazoa; phylum Chordata; order Ceratodontiformes; family Protopteridae; genus Protopterus; species Protopterus annectens. Next base: position 1,170,432,517 of record NC_056726.1, read on the forward strand.
TGTCCCACCCACCAGACTGAACAAGGAAATGATCACAGTAGGCTGCCTGTCGGGCGCTAGAATCCGCCACATAACACAAGCACTCAGGTCACTCCGCAGCATGTACAAGTATGACGCAGTCATTGTCCATGCCGGTATGAACGACCTGAGACATACCTCCCTGGACTACATGAAAAGAGACATAGAGGGGCTCTCAGATTATGTAGCCCAGGACGGTATGACCCTGACCCTGAACAGTATCCTACCCTCACCAAGAATGATGCCACAATACAGAGACAAAATGATCAGCTTTAATAATTGGCTTAATTACCAGTGTCAGTCTAAGGGGGTCCAATGTCTGTTTGCCTGGGATAACATGCTTGACAAGCCATGCTGCTTCGCAAGGGATGGCTTGCACCTGTCACCCCTGGGCTTCCGGATATTGGCAAAGGCTCCTGCCATCCCCATAGTGCCTTTTTTAGGCAAGGCTCAAATGATAAACCTACCGCCCTAGAAAACAAAACTGGAAAAAACTAAGGGTAATACTGCTCAATGCCAGAAGTCTAAACCTCAAGTTGCATGCCCTCAAAGCCCTCCTCAGTATGGAGAACATCGATGTCTGTGCTGTGACTGAAACCTGGTTCAAGGCTCCTGAGAGCACCCCAGCACTATCAGGTTATACCTCATATCATGCGTTCCGGCCCCAAATCCGGACCGAACCACAAAAGGAGGGGAAGTCTCCATATACATAAAGGATACCCACACCTCCAGGTTAGTGGCAACGCACGAAGCATCGGAGACCATCCAGGTGCAATTAACCATAGGTAAAACTGCCCTACAGTTTGTAGCATGCTACAGACCACCCTCTCAAACTCAGGATACCCACACAGCCTTCCTGAAGACACTGCAGAGTATGAATGTCTCTCCAAACACCATTATATTGGGTGACATCAACTACCCAAACATAGGCTGGGAACATTACCCAAGCCCTAACACCCTAGCCCAAAGGTTCCTGGAGTTCATACACTCAAATGCTATGGAACAACTAGTCACCATACCCACAAGAGGAGGAACTATACTAGACCTGATCATCACATATGGGGATGAAACGCTCCACACCGGATGTATATCCCTCATCGGTGAGATCAGACCATAAATTAATCTCACTGGAGATCCACATCCCACCCCCAACCCCAGCAAAGGAGACCACAGTGAAGAACTTCTCAAAAGCAAACTTCACACTTCTTAAGACTGGAGTGGTACCCTTCAAGGCCTCCGAGCCAGTGGAAAACACAACCCACGCTGCTGAAACTCTTACAAATGCCTTCTACGAGCACCTCCAGGAATGTATGGATCAAGCAATCCCTAATAACATCAGGACCCTTTCCACCAAAGGCAGGCACACGGTCTGGTGGACCCCAGCCATAAACAAACTCTACAACAAGAGGAGAAAGCTACTACATGACAGAGCAAAATCCCTAAAAGGGAAGGCATCTCTGATCAATACTAGCAGTAAAATACGATCACTCATACAATCATCCAAGGCCACCTGTGAGAGAGGACTCACGAAAGACACAAAAGACAACCGTAAGGCCTTCTTTAGCTATGGTAGAAACATGGGTGGAAGCTCACAGTTATGCTCGGAATTAGTCCAAAATGATACAATGATCACTGAACCCACAGACATTGCCAACATACTGGCAGACAGGTTCAGTGCAAATTTCTCCCCCCCCCAAGAGGAGAAATATCTATCCCACCAGAGTCTAGCCTCCCAAACATCTCAGATGCCCAGGTGAGAGCTGCTCTCTCTAAAGCAGAAAACACAGCATCAATGGGACCGGACGGTGTCCCCGGCTGTGTGCTACACGACCTCAGTGAGGACCTAAACCCGCACATAAGGCTGCTGTTTAATCTTAGCCTTACTACAGGATACATACCCAAAGAATGGCGTATGGCAACTGTGGTCCCACTCCACAAAGGCAGTGCTTCTACGGACCCTGGACATTACCGCCTAATAAGCTTGACGAGCCTTGTCTGCAAACCTATGGAGGGGATCATAATGGAGCTCATAAATGAAGACATTGGGGACCTACATACACTGGATCATACCCAAGTTGGCTTTGTCAAGGGCAGATCCTGCCTCTTGAACCTGGTCGACTTTTTCGGAAGAGTCACTAAGGCCATTGATGAGGGTAAGGCAGTTCACACAACCTACCTTGACCTAGCAAAAGCGTTCGACACAATACCCCACTCGGGCATCATAGAAAAGCTCACCAGCTTAGATGTAGACCCATATGTCACAAGATGGGTTGCAAACTGGCTCAAGGACAGAACCCACAGGGTTAGAGTTCCTGGTGCCATGTCAGACTCTAAGCCGGTCACGAGTGGTGTCCCACAGGGCACAGTCCTGGGCCCCCTCTTGTTCGGCATTTATTTTTCTGAAGTGCAGGCAAACATAGGGGGATTGTGGCTGACAAAATATGCAGATGACTGCAAACTGGGCACCATAATCGACACCCCGTCAGACACAGACATCCACCAGAGGTCTCATAGAAATGGATAACTGGTGCCAGAGCCATGGCCTTAAGCTACATGCCAAGAAAGGTATAGTCATACCCTTTGGGAAAAACAAGGTAACCCCTAATTACCACATAGGTGGTAATCTATTAAACACGGAAGAAGTTATCAGGGACCTGGGGACCCAACTTGTCAGTAACCTCTCTTTTGACACTCACATTGCCAATGTGGTTAGGAAGACCTTCTACATTGCCCACCTGATCATGAAGGGATTCACATCCAGATCAGGGGAGGTCATTGTACCCCTGTACTCTTCACTTATCAGACCAATGATTGAGTACAACGCCCCATTCGGAATGTACCTAACCCGACACCTGCAGCAGTTGGAAGGACCCCAAACGTTCCTCACCAAAAGGATAAAGGGGCTCAAACATATGTCACACGCTGCCTGAATGAAGAAACTCCAGCTCTATACAGTCGCATACCATCTGCTCCGAGGTGATCTGTGCCTGACATACAAGGCCATGTCCAACCCGGAATTAATGGACATGCTCCACCTCAAAAGATCCAAATCAACCAGAGCCATGAGAGCAAGAGACTTAAACCTCAACACGGATATAAATAGGACGTGCTGGAGGGACAGGTTCATCACCCAGAGACTCCCTACACTATGGAACAGAATCCCAGTCCTTGTGAGGCAGAGCCCCTCACTGACTCTGTTCAAGAGAAAGCTTGACGAGTGGATGAGAGATCGTAGGTATACCCCGGGAATCATCTCTGTGTCACTGCTGGACAGAGGGACAGCAAACTAATGGGTATAGTATCCTCATCCTAAGGGGTGGTGAAAGCCACACACACTCTGGCTAGGCTTTTAAATGCCCTAGGGCAGATAGCCTAGTATGTACCTATGCACCTATGAACCTATGTAGGTGTGCAGGCAGGTTGCGGGTACATGTGGTATGCTGATATTGCCAGATGTGCCTGTGGGTAATCCACAGCTACACGTGGGGGACCGATAACAGTGCTCCCTGTAGGCACATGCAAGTACACCATAGGAGGGATTCAGGTTATCAGAACCAACATGGTGCTACACATGTAACCGTCACACATACCGTGAACACAGCTCAATGCATGCTGCACTTGCACTACATGGTATGTCTGCTGCATGTTGACAGTACACAACCCACGTCACATACGCACCAGTCAGTTTTCATACACAACCACTGCAACATACACATCACACGCTATGCATACACAGGTATCACATACACCTCTCACTATCTTGTCCACCCTGTGCATCAGAATATATTTACATAACCCTGCAACGATGGTGTGGATGACAGGGATGCAGCAGAGGCTTCATCATATGCACAGGGTGATATGTCTGCCAGGGGCATAGTCTGCACCAATGGATAACATCATGTGTGTGTGTAAGGGCCGGTGAGTTTACTGGGCATGACTGTGCAGAATGCATGTGGATGTGGTGGAGCCCTACAGTTGTGTCTGCCATGTGTGGGTATGTGTGTACACAGTTCAGCCATATGTGATGCCTACACGGGGTATAATTGGCAGCCCCAAACTGTACAGTGCAGGTGGTACGGCTCACTGTGTCCGTCCGCGGCCACGTGACCCGTGCCTGCCTGGGGTCGAACGGGCACTACCGGATGGAGGTATGGAGTGGCTACTGTCTGATGACACATGTCTGCTGGAACCGTGTCCATGCTGGGACCAGCCAGGGCCACGTCCATGTGGCCTGCTGTGTCCTGGTGTGGATGGTGTAGCACCAGCTGCACTGCTGCTGCTACCGGCACTGTGTGAGTGGGCATGAGAGGTGGCATGCACACATCAACCTACACTTGGTGGTGTTGCTGGCCTATGCCCATGTGTCCTATGCCTCACCCCTACCAGGTGTTCCAGCACAGACAGCTCACGCTCGCGGATTGCCATGCCTCGGTCGAGGATTCCAACCATTTCACCTAATCGCCTATCCAGTACATTAGCAATCTGCTGTTGAGCATTCGCCAATGACTGGATGTTGTCATTTAGGGAACGGATTGCAGCCCTCTGCAGCCTCTGCCCTTCTTGGTTCTGCCATTCTGCACGTGCCTGTGCTGCCATTACAGTCTGGAACATGCGTCTGGTGATACCAGCTGCTGCGCCCTGTACAGCAGGTGCATGTCTGCCAGAGGTCCTCCTATGAGCAGCACCAGCCACATGCCTGTGTGGCACATCACCAGTCATTACACTGGCAACATGGTGTGTAGGCGCACCTTCTGTAGCCACCACACATTCCTGCTCAATGCCAACAGACGCTGACTGTCCTTCCTCTATGGGCAACGGTGATGTGGTATGTGTCGGCATCAGAACCGTGTGCGGGGATGAGGGGGACATAGGTGGGATGGTAACCAATGGCACAGCTTCTGCCCCTGACAACCCTGCCTGTACCTCATGCATATGGTCATCACCGCTAGTATCTGTGGGGACACTAACATCAGATGGACCGCGGGAGGGGAACGCACCTACACCACCTGTGAATACAAAGACATACTGTAAGGTACGTTACACACAGACACACACACACACACACACGCACACACACAGATGCACACACACACACACAGACGCATACACAGACACACACACACAGACACACACGCAGACACACACGCAGACACACACGCAGGCAGACGCACACACACGTGCACACACACACAGACACACACACACATGCAGACACACACACGCAGACACACACACACAGACACACACACACGCAGACACACACACATGCAGACACACCATGCATGTGATATTGCAGATGGCATGCAGCATTCCCACACTACAGCACAGGGAATGCAGCCCAGACATTAATAGTGTTAGTATGCATACCGCCCTGGGGTGCACACTGCATCAAGCAGGTGTCATATCAGTAGGCATGCAGTACACACAATCATGGTAGTTTTTATGCATCACCGTGATACACCATGTGGCCACAGACAGGTTAACAGTACACATGGCTGATGTTACCTTGACATGTAATCCGCCGACATGTGTGGTAACATGTGGACATGTGTGACACAATGGTGTCCCGCCACATGCACCGCATCATAATGGGCTTCACAGTGCAGTGTTGTGTGTACAGCCTACAGATAGAATGCATGTTTAGCAAATATGTATGTGCAGGTGTGGTTAGTGTGAGCCGTGTACATAGCTATACAGTGGGGAGTACAGGCACTGTGCCACTGCATGGCAACAGGACGCATGTATGTTGCTGTGCGATGCATAACATGGACACATTGCATTGCTATGACTGCAACACAGTCATGCTGTTCCACAGCACGTATATGGTGAACATCGGTGGCACCTCCAGTGGCTGCAGACAGGCATTCCGGTTTTCTGGTGTCCAACATCAAATGTACAGGTGGTCCACTATGGCTATGATCGCACTATGTGTGGACAATGTGCAACGGTGTCTATCCACATCAGACGTACTGTGTGGCAACATGCCTGTGGCTATCACCCATAGCCATGTGTGACTGGGTCTTGGACAATTGTGTGTGATGGGCATCGTGTACCCATTCCTGTGGTGTCCCATGTGACATACACCCATACATGTCGGAGGTGTCACAATCCAGAGGGCTATGCAGACAACAGTGTGGATGTTTGTTATGTCAGGTGTAGGTCATGTGATGGTGTGACAATATTGCAGACAGAACACCATGGGCGTGGGACATGTCGGGTGGCGTGTCACAATGTGTGCACACAATGCAGGGGCATATGTCACATTGGTGACACCTGTGTGCTGCCCAGATCACTGCTCACTGTGTGGTACTGTGTGCATACCACGAATGGTGTTCCAATACATACTACATATGCATCCATTGTAGAACACCTCCACCGTTGTATGCATAGCTGACCGCACATATCACACTGACAGGTACTGTGGTTTCATGCCGGTGTATAATAATGGTTGTATCTACTGCACATGGGTGGCATGTGTGTATGTCTGGTGGTGCGACCTGTATACCATGACTGGAACAAAATGCAGGTGTGCATGTTATACCTGGCCACATGGCGAATAACTCTACACTGTAACATGCCTGTTACTAACAACAGTCTCACCTGCGATGGACCCATGTCTGTGCGACACACCAGAGGTACCTTTATAGGGGCGACACAACAGTATAAACATTATCCATGACTGTATGACAGCCACAGTTCGCACTGTGCATGTCACATCATGTACCTGTGTGATAGCATATGGTATGCACACGTCTGCATACACAACGTAGCATACTGTAGTATGCGGCTTGTGTGCCCATATACCTGGCATGTGTTGTTACTTTACATGATGTACAGTGACACCTACAACTACAGAGGATATCATACTCATATGCAAGACTGACTTACCAGGCAGCTCCAGGCTCATTGGTTGGGAGACAACCACCTCCACAATGGCGGCTAGTGTTTCTGCATGCTGTTCCCTGGGTGTCCCCAGACTGGCCCGGAGCTCCTCCGTGTGTGTGAGTGGGGGCTGGGTTGGTGGCCCACCACCTGTTCCACCTTGTTCTCTGGCGATTGCAGCGGCATGCTGTTTCACGTGCCGTATGAGGTCCTTGCAGTGTCGGCGTACCTGCTGGTAGGTGCGGTTGTTGTCACCCACGTCATTCAGCCTCATGCGCATATCCTGCCACAGGTCATCCCGCTGCTGCGCTTGCTGTGGAACATGGCTGAATAGCAAGTCATAGTTGTCATGGAGCAATGGTATGATTACTTCATCCTCCTGGCAGCTGAAGGCTGGCAGTCGTGAATGAGGCATTATCTGTAAGACATAATGATGGTGACAGGTCACATTCACACTGATGTACTGGCATACCGCTGAACATACATTGCTATGACATGTACGACATCTGCACAGTATTCTCTGAGACGCATCATGACACTGACACAGCTGACGTGTTGCTGTCACACCTGTCACACCGTTATGCAGTGGGTATCATATCATATCTCTGTGTTAACTCATCACACTGTACATACCCCATGTAGATGGTAACCTGCTGTGGACATGTGTACCTGCCTGCACCTGTGTTCATACCAATCAGCATGTGGCCCGATGTGTGCACAGTTCTACTGTTCACCTGGATGCTGTGTATATGTCACATAGCATCACAGACGCAGCCGTTATGGACGTCAGCGGTGGCACTGCACACATACACATGGACACCTGTACATGCATGTGTTTTGCCATATACATCTACTCAGCACTGTACGGGTGTTGGACATCCTGCCACGGCTTGCCTGTATTGCACATGTGATACACATGGGACAATGTCTAATTAAATGACATTACCAGGGATGGTCATACATAGCATGTGCGCGTGCATGTTGTACATGCTGACACACAGCACTTGTGACACCACAAGGTGCATCAGTGCCACATTACTGATCTGGTCAGTTGATAGTGCAAGTGCCATGTGGCCATCGCACCATGTATGACTGTGATGGCACGTGCAGCTTTGCTGGACATGGCTGCATGGTATGGCAGGGTATATCACATATGTGGCACAGGGATGTGTCCCGCCTGTGGGATACCAGTATTGGGAGGGTGGCTGTCCATTCCATATGTCATTTCTATGGGTATATGGACATGTTGCATGTCCATCATCATGGTGTGGACAATGTCCTTCTGCAAGGTAGGCAGCATGCTGCATGGTGGGGGTGTGTATGGTGCATGCTGGCATCGCACATCCATGCATACACATTACCCCTGACAGGTGCTATGTGCTGTGATATTGTTCAACACAGTGCTGTATGTGCCTGCACGGTGATATCCCGTGCACATGGATGGTACCCCGGCCTGACATGGGTACCACATATGTCTACATCCAGTGCCTGCTGTCACCACCATGTCGGGGTGCACCGCACAGCACCATCCCTCCCACAGGGACCATGGTGTTGAGCACAGCCTAGGTATTCATTTATGGGGACAGGGATGTTCACATAGTGGGGGCACTGCTGGTATCATCCATCAGACCATACACGTATGACGCACACCTCACACACACAGCCCATTCAGTATGTTGTTCGCAACACTGACACAGCTATACTGCTAGGCCAGGGCCATTCCCAGCCGTACATACACAGATGCATAACACGTCTGTCTGTGGCATGGGCTACAATGACGGTGGGGTTCAACACATACCGTGTTCGACTGTGTGTGGCTGGCGCTGATGTTCTGTGCACATGTCAACACAGTAACCCTGTTCTACTGTAGCCAGCAGTGATGTGCTGTGCACATGTCAATGCTGCACATTGTGTTGGTGACTGTCTGTCAACAGGCCAGTGGTGGAACATGCAAGGGTATTTGTAATCAAATATGCATGCCGCCCTGTACAGCTGTACTGCTAACATCTCAGGTGCTAATGTGTCATGGACATGCACACCTTACCCGGAAAGGTGATAGTGCATTGCCACCCGTACCCATCACCTCTTGTGGGTTGCTATTATCCAACACCCTATTTGTATTGTATGTTCAGGCTATGCACCTGTGCAGGACATGTGGGCATGTAATGCGCTACTGCGTACCTTTGCACCCATTGCACAACATGTCACACAGGTACACTGGCAGTCATACACTTCACAGCTTGATGAAGGTACGACAGGTGTTGTACACACGTAACACATATCCTGTGGGACATGGTCATATGTACAGGCATGTCCGACAGTCACGTACCAGTGCTACCCCTATATGACGGATATGTCATACATGTGGCAATACAGCAACTGTCACATGTACTCGTGTAATGCCCCCCTACCAATGTAGAGCGGTACTGCCTGTGGGGGATGTGCTTCTGCATCCATGCTGTGCCCATAGCTGTCAGTTGTACATCATTACGTGCAACGTACCTCATTTGGTGTTCTAACGGGTGCATGTTCATCACGGCTCCACATTGGTAGGGTCTGTCACACAGTCATTGTTGTACACGGTTTACATGCCAGCCATGGCTTACTATATGTGAATCAATGTAATTCATTGGGATACCATAATTATACATTAGAGCAGCGTATTCCAGCCATCATATAGCCTTCCTAGATGACACTGTTAGCCAGCCAGTAGTAGGTGTTCCGCCATCTGCACATTAGTCACACAGTACGAGGGCTACTGTTACCCATTCTGGGGACAGGGTGCTGACAGCTGTGGATGGGTGTGATGCTGTCGACAACCATGACTGCACCTGACGGTCACGTCTGGATGGGTAACATTCACAACACACACCTACCTTCACATAGTACCACATCATCTACAACAATGGACATTCCTGCCAGAACAATGTATGCAGTATGTCTGTATGACCACTGTAGGCACCACTGGTGGCCCCCAGCATGGCAGCCAACAGCACCAGTGTATATGCCGCAGACCCATGGGTTACACCATTCACAACGCACCAGTCACGGATGACCCTGTTGTGGATCACATTGCAGTTCCACACATCATGTTACACAAGGCATCATGCACTGAGATGTTGCAGACGGGTGAACAGCTCTGCAACTCAACATACGCACACATGACACATCACATGGTACAATATATCTCTCATACAACATGTTATTGTGACTGCCCTGTGATGGCAATACACAGACTACGTGTACTGGGACATGCAATGGCTCACCGATGTTATAGCCCTCTGGGTGTGTGTCTAGCCATGGTGTACAGTAGGCAGTGGTCTGGACACAGGGACACTGTACATTGACCTACTGTGTCACTGCAACTGTTGCCTATGCTCCTACTGTTATTGTACAGGTATGTGGTATCTGACCGCTATGACAGTCCTGGTCGACCACAATGCTGTGGCACTCATGACCTGCAGCCATCGGCCTGGGGTGTAGAGCACACATGTACATCTTCACATGCTATACTGTCTCTGTGGCAGTTTCACATAACTGTCTCCGGCAGGGCTGTAACAGGCAGGCACGGCATGGGGTCATGTGGGACAATGCTTGCATCTTCCACTTTGCTGCACACAAGCGAGGCACACACACTATTGCACCACTCACATATCTCTGCGGTGACTGGGACCTGCCTCCATGCTCTGCGCAGCACGCCTGTGAGTACGGATTGTACATGGACCGTACCTCCCAGGCACATACCTGGAGTGGAACACCCACAGGTGAGGGGTTCACACATCACACAGTGTTTTGCACACATCCTGGATAGTTGCCTAACACAATGCATCATAGGTGCTCCATGTGCAGATACCCGTGTTTGTGACCGCTATACACATTGTAACACGTGACAGAGTCGACATTGTACACCACAGGTTACATACCATCTGTGTTGTTATACTGTACATTGGGCCTCAGACAGCTAGTACTGCCATGTGCTGACAGCAACCCACACTTCCGTGGAATAGACACCCATGTACCTACACATGTTTGAGTCATGCACTCCGCTCAGCTGGATAACACATTACACAACACATACCATACCTACACTACCCTTAGCATGCACAATACCTCCATGTGACTGGTCTGATGCACCTGGGGTTATCCCCTCTTTGGTGGATTCAACACATATGCTACACGGCCCTGCTAGCCACACCCTGGAAACACACCCATCGCAGCATACATGGAACATGTGTACTACAACAGACGTTTGCTGACAGCAGTTGTTAATGGCATGACACCCCAGCAGATGGACACTGCACATACATATGCTGACACATACCACAGTGCGCTTCAGTAGCATGTACACAATTGCAGGAACCATGCTATTCCACACAGAGACATGGCGGTACTGACCTGTTCACAGACGCCACTGTGGTGGTCATGTTCCATGCATATATGATGTACAACCACATGTGCAGACTGTTGCACAGTGGTGTACATTCACATGTGGGTGCATCACTTGTCAGCCATGGTGGGTCCTCGAGATCCATCATCACATACTCCAAGGCTAGCTACCTAAACATGACTGCCGAACATTGCGGTGTGGGGCCTCAGACATTGTGGTGGTATGTCAGTATTGTTTGGCTACATCCACATCTGATGTCACATACAATAGTCACCCAGGCATTGCAGACCGAGCTAATGTTGGCAACGTGCCAGGCGATGGCGTACTTACTGACAATACACCCTCTCACTCACTACAGGGTTGCAATCCGTACATGGACATCATAGTGTCCCTGTGGACACATACACAGTACTGGCATGCACATGATATGTCCTGGGACGCTGGCCCAATGTCACCTTCCGATGTCCCTGGCTGTAATGTCCCACCAACCTGTTCGGTATATGTCTCCGCATCAGGCCACTATATTCACTGCTAGCCTGTTGTCGGACATTGTGTACCCTGACCGCCGCACAGCGGCATTTCTCGCACTACCCACGGGTGGCACTGCATTGCATGTGTGGGACTGTAGTCATATACCCATGACTGGACCATTCTGAATGGCAATGGGGCACATCCTCACGAACGTGATTCCCACACACATTGATGGCCTCCAGGCCTTTCCTAGCACCCGTGTTGGGCTTGTGTATGCCACAGCATGGCACATACACATGCTGGCCACCTGTCATACCATTGCATGGGCGGTTGGGGTGGTACGGAGGCTGACACATCAGACGTTGTCCTCACATTGCCTTTCAGCACCATTCCATGTTCTGGTATTGGCAACTTACACATCCACCTGCACATCATACCCTGTGTCTCAGGATGTTATGCTATGTGGCTCATGGACAGGACACACAGTGGTGCGAGCATACCATAGTATCTACTACATGTCAGGTACATATTGCATTACACAGTCCTCAATCATGGGGCCCCTCATGTTCACTATATGCTTACATACAGAACATGCTGTCACAGAGTACTGTCCATGCCTAGATATCCCACGCCTACATACCAAGTGCTATTATTGCTCCACCAGCTCATACTGATACCAACCATACGGGTGTCAGTGTGGCAGATACATCATATGAGTATCATGGCATCAGGATGTATGACACATGGTGCATGCACATCACCTTTGCATAACAACATTCACCCACTATCACATGGATACTGGTCCCGTACATACATATCACATTGTACATGGTTGCTGTACACACATATGCCACACACAGTCCTGTGGTTACCGTATTCCACTGTGGCATGGATACCCTTCTGCAAGGCCACACCTATCTGTACTGTGTGTGATGCTGGTACATAGGTAGCCATTGTACCTGTGAAATACACACATCTACACACAGTCAAGGGTACAATACCACATTTATGGTGTACCTTCAACAACAGCTACAGCTTTACATGGCACAACATTGTCATGCCACGATGTTTACTGGGCTCAGACAGTTTACATATGCGGCTGGCATACGGACAACACATCTGTACACATCTGCATACCACATACTCAGGGGTGTCTTCTGCTCTGACACAGCCCATGTCCTCCACATTACTGATGCATATACTCCTCATACATGACATCTGCGGTGGGCAGTGTGAACGAAATGCTCCTGGATATGTGCACACACGCTACACTGCATGGGCTGGGCTTCTGTGTTACTTCCACAAACACAACACACACCATGCTGTGGAACATAGGTCCTGTGCACATCCCGCAGGGACACACAGTAGCACTGTTCATGTGATACCTCCCTTGCTGTTTGAGTGACACGTAGTCCTGGTACCACCACAGCAGCGGTACTGTGTAGACGTGCAGTTGACACCCGCCTCTGCTGTTCACAGGACACTACCATGGGGAGGTGACACTACTGTGTACACTGCACATGTGTTTGCACATGGACCTGCCAGACTGCATTGTTGCCCACTGTGCACCTGTGCAGCTGCTACGGGTCCTTTGGGCATGGTTACTTGGTGTCCCTTCCATTTCGGCTAGCTATCATGCTACTACTCTGTTCCATACCTACAGGCCATATGTATCCTGTTATTGTACATACCAATAGGCGATACCTGTGTTATGCATGATATGCCTGTGATACTGTGTATGATATCTGTCATATCTACCTAGACAGCTTTACATTACACATATTTCACATAGTATCCCTAATGCAGGGCATACTTGCACATCGGCCGCACCTTACGTATGACATCGACGGTATATGCCCATACACATGCGTGCTGTGACAGTATACATACATGTCCTATCCCCTGCTATGGCACTTCCTTGTTGGACATCCAATGCCAGCAACGGCGAATGGTATGGCATTGTTCTCTCTAATGCCCCCCTGTGGCATCCCTTGTGGTGTCTCCGCTGTGTACATGATGTCCCACTGCTGTACACACGGTGTCCACAAGCGTTGGTATGCTCAGCAGGATATCACTACATAACTACCTTTCACCACTTTCTGCATTACGGACAAGTGTAATTAATTACAACCACCATTCACATACAGTACAGCTTAGTCATACACATCATGCGTTACACAACCGTACATATCATGTGTTCTACATACCTTGTTGGTGTTTCATTCCGTGTTTCGTTCCGTTTATCGTTTTTCCATTTTCTTTCGCTTTCGGTTGTACACTGCTGGTTCGGTATGAGCATATGGTTTGAATATCCTGAGAGTCATCCTTATATACGTCGATACCTGCAACATGTGAATTCATCCCACCAATTGCTGTTCCTCAGTGAGTAATTACGTGCATATCACCTGTGCATCTACTCCATTCGGAAATTACGCGTCGATACTGGGGTATAATTGGATTCCTCACCTGGGCGTTGGCTATTTGCCCTACCTTTGTGGAGATGGTCTGTATTGTGTTATGTTATGTGTAACTGCAACCGCTATGCGTGACGACAGGTATATTTCGAAGTAATGTTACCCGTGGATTGTGTGTGTAGGGTGTAGTATTTGGTTTGACATGTGGGTGTCCCTGTCCTGACAATGAATGATAACGGAGTATTGCATTCAAAACTGTAACATGGCTGTTGTATTCCTTTATACAATGCATGCAAGTATGCATCCGCCTTTAATTGTGTCTCCCACGTGAGATGTTGTGGTTATGCAGATGTCATTGACTGACCGTATGTTTATGCTGCTATTATGGTTTGTATTCCTTTAATATCTATGGTGGGGGATATCGGTGGTTGTACATGATGGATACGGGTTGTGGGCCTTGCATCTCTACATAGACAGTATAGTTGTCTGTGTCCTCCATCCCTACCAGGAGAGTTAACAGTTAATAGTCTTTTGTTATGGGAGTGTAGCTTGGGCTGTTGTTAATTGGTTCCAATATCATCTGCAGGTGGCCTTGCTGCATGTATACCCCCGTAACTTCTGTGGTATATCAGCGTGTAATGCGTGAGTAATTACGTGCATATCACCTGTGCATCTACTCCATTCGGTAATTACGCGTCGATACTGGGGTATAATTGGATTCTCCGCCTGGGCGTTGGATATTCGCTCTACCTTCGTGGGGATGGTCTGTATTGTCTTATGTTATGTGTGACTGCATCTGCTATGCATGGGAACAAGTATGGTCTGCATTCATGTCACCCATGGATTGTGTGTGACAGGTGTAGTATTTGTTTCAACAAGTGGGTGTACCTGTCCTGCCGACGTATAATAATGGAGTATTGCATTCAAAACTGTAACATGGCTATTGTTTGCATTTCTACGACGCATGCAATTATGCAGCCGCCTTTAATTGAGTCCCCCACACGATATGTTGTGGTTATGCAGATGTCATTGACCGACTGTATGTTTGTGCTGCTGTTACGGTTTGTATTCCTTTATTATGTACAGTGGGGGATGTCGGTGGTTGTACGTCACGGATACGGTTTGTGGGCCTTGCATCTCTAGATAACCAGTATAGTTGTCTGTGTGCTCCGTCCCTACTTGGAGAGTTGACAGTTAATTGTCTTTTGTTATGGGATTGTAGGTTGGGCTGTTGTCATGTGGTGTCAGTATCGCCTGCGGGTGAGCTTGATGCATGTATACATCCGTAACATCTGTGGTATATCAGCGGTTGTGTGTACGTGACAGCTATCCCTTGTCATTCTGTCCCAGATATTTGCAGTCATTGTGGTCCTGTTGTTGGGATAGCCTGTTTGCCAGTGGTTGCCACATATTCAGATGGGAATTGATTGTTTGACACTTGTAGAACACACAGTGGTGTTTATGGGCCGACACGTGGCCACGGTCAGTACTGGGGTAGCACATACATATTTCCACAATACATACCTATTGCTGTGTGACTTTGCCGACGTATCTTATTGCAATTAACATATCAGTGTCGTACATACAGGCATGACTATTACATACGTCCTTTCCATTTCATATGGGGTATATTCCTGTACTACCATCTGGGACATATTCACTTTGTATCGTTCTATGTCACGACACACCTAGCCAGGGTGGGGCTGTCACTACTACTTTGGGACTAGTAGTGTACATATGCCTGAAGCTAGTTCACCGTATGCCTACACCTAATATTCCACTCTGCCTCTAACTTGGCACCAACATACACATGTTGCAGACACACACACATTACACTCACACAGCGATGCACACAGCACCCTCAGTGCACACGTACACATACTACGGCACTCATGGGGATGGTTGCACACAGTACCTACGTGGACCGCAACACCGGCAGCGGTGTCTACCTCTCCCTTCATATCATCATACTATTACACGCGCATGTACTGTTACAGTACTGTGGTCTGGCGATCTTTCCACCTCGCGGTTATGCATATCGGTATGTTACCCGTTCCATGGTTGGCGGTATCCTCTTATGTTGAACCTCCCGGATGTTCAGGTTGTCGTTTCACTATGTATACTATGTACAGATATCGCGGGTTACATCTCAGTCACCTTATATCCCTCTAATTCTCTGTCTTAACTGTAGTATATATATATATATATGTATATGTGTACATACATTTCTATATATATATATAATATATATCTATCTACACATATATATATATATATATATATATATATATACACACACATATATATATATATATATATTTATATGTATACATCTTGCGGCGAACATGGCAGGCATACAGCAACGCCGTATGCTGTAGGACCCACGTACTGTTCAGGTGTTGGTGTTACATGCTCCACTGGCTGTTGGGTGTACAGTGTTTGGGGGCTGCCTATGTTGGAGTCACACATGAGGCCACCCATACAGTACACTTTACAGGTGGTCATGTTTGTGTGCCGTCCATTTCACTGTGTGTGCAGGTAGGGAGGTGTCAGTCCATGGGGCCTACGCTGTCAGAGTATGTGCTATATGTTCCCTCTTTGCCAAGGTGTAGGCATATTGGGTATGCCTCCGTCTGCCTACTGGGGCTGGCACAGTGTGTTCCTGGTCTGGAACCCTCTGTGCCTGGACTGGCCTTGGCAGTTTTGGTGGGCTTTGTGGCCCTTCACCATTATGTCTCTGCAGCAGCTGCTTCCGCAGGATCATATTATGTAGCATGGCACATACTATGAATGTGTGGGCACATGTGCCTGGAGAGTACTGCAAGGCTCCACCAGATGTATCCAAGCACCGGAACTGTGATTTCAGCATCCCAAACACACGCTCTATGATTATTCTGGTTTGTGCGTGTGCCTCATAATGGCGTTCTTGCATGTGTGTGTGTGCATTTCTGATGGGAGTCATCATCCACGGCTCCAGTGCATAGCCAGCATCCCCCACAAGATGGCCTTGTGGGATGTCCCCCCTGGCAAATACCTGATACAGCTGTGAGGCATGCCAGATATGGGAGTCGTGGTAGCTTCCAGGGCTGCCAGCACACACATCCATGATAATGCCCTGAGCATTGCACATGACCTGGCAATTGATGGAGGGGAATCCCTTGCGGTTTATGTAGCGTATACCCTGCTCGCCAGGTGGTGACTTGATTTGTATGTGCGTACAGTCTATCGCACCCAGTACCTCTGGGTATTGTGCCACACGGTCGAAGTGGCGCATATTGCTAGCCAAATCCTCCTGAGATCTGGGGAAGTATATATGCTCATTGGCATGTGGTAACATGGCATCCAGGAACTGGTGTAGTACCCTGGATGCTGATGCCTGTGAGATGCCCATTATATCTCCAGCTGGCCTTTGAAAGGTACCTGTGGCCAGTATTCACAAGCTTACACATACCTTTGTGTCCACTGGGATGGGTTCCCCTCTGTTGTTTCTTGTTCTCAGGCGTGGCCGGCACAGCTCCACTATTTGCTGTAACGTGTCCCTGTCCACCCTGTAACGCTCTACTATCTCCAGGTCTTGTAGCCCTGGTAGGTTACCCTTGGTCTGAACACTCTCCTTCTCCTCCGAGGCCTACGGTGGTTGTCGGCATCCTCCTCCACAACACCGTCTGTCTCTAACACATGCTGATGGATCACAGCCACGGCAGCACCCAACATGTACATTTTAAAAGTTCCCCGTGTGTTTACACCTATGGTGCGGCATTTGGGAATACACGGCTGTGTGTTGTGTGCATTCACACTTTATACTATTGTGCTGTGCACACCGATGATGTCATAGGGTGTGTTTGTACGGCCGTATTTGGGGGTTATCGCCCGTGTTTTACCGATGGAACTACAATGCTGTTGCCTTTGGCGTTGCATTACTCTTGCCTGCCATGGATTACCTTTCGACCTTCCCTTACTATTTCTGCACGTTGCACCTACTATTTTCTGGCATGCATCCTGCAGAGCACTGTCATTTGTACTTTCTGGGACATGGCATATCATGCGTTTTGTGTGCTGCCGCAGTTGTGCTGCCTGTCTGCTTTGCTCTGCTGTGTCAGGTCTTCTATCTTTGCAATCTGCTACCTCCCCTACTTTCTTTGCATTCATATGCCTCCCCTATCCCGTTTTGCAGGTTTCAGCATGCAGAGTTGTCAGCTGCCGATTGGCCTTCGTGGGTTGATTAGTGTTGATTGCTCATTAGTACTCCAATTACACTTCTTCCGCATTTCCTCATATTCTTAACATCACCTTCCTGTTTCTGATGTTGTTTTCGGGGCGAGCGTCACATGACTAGGTTAAGGGAACGTAGTCATCCTCGTGCACATGCACTTCTGCGCGCATTGTGTGCTCTCAGCTGAACTATTACCCCAGAGCCCGGTCCTGCAGCTGTGATTTGCGATGTACAGCCCAGGTTTGCTGTGCTCCAATGTGCTTCCTGCTACGGTGGCACACCCCTCTGCAGATGACATGTATTCCCTCTGAGCCACTCCTCGGTGTATTACCGCTACCGCTTGGTACAGCCTTACACCAGTGGGGGATTTGCGATTCAGTATTATCTGCCTCATTTGCATGGCATTGACTACTAATTCATAGTTACCATGCCGAACACTGCCGCGAGTCCTTGGCAACCCTTGCACCGTGGTTGTGGCGTTCCATGCATACCATGGTGTATTATGCTGTGAACCTGCTGTGTATTATGCTGCTGTTTTATAACATTGTTATATTATTTCATTGTGTTGCACCTTCCGCAAACATGTCCTAGGGTTCTGATGTGAGTTGCTGTGGACATGCCATTTAAGTTGTTATTTACGTGTTGTGTATGTTTTCTTTTGACATTGTCTGTGTATTTCGCCATTGGCATACGTTAACTGTGTGATACCTGGGTCTGACACTCTTCCATTACTCCGATGTTATGTTTGTGGAAATGTAAACCGTTTTTTTTTGTTTACATTGCCGTGGGCTTATGCTATGCCTGCACCACTTCGTGAATCGCTATATGCCTTCATTTGCATGGTGACACACCGCACATAGGGTGTTTAGCATACCTACGCTGGGGGCTGCGCAGATCTGGCGTACACCGGTAGTGCACGTGGAATTGAGTCATACCTGAATCGCTCGGCGGCCATATTTGGCATTATAACACCTACGCTATGCGTGCACCTGGCACAAGGTTCATGAATCCCGGGGATTGTGTCTCTTGCTACACTGAAAGTGAAGGATCACACCTTTTTATGGCCTGGCCATAAAGTAATTTAATTTCAGCTATTTTTCTGAAGTTAACCTTCTGTATTCCAGTTTCCAGCACACTACATTATAAAATATCTTTCCAACCCACATATCTGTACAAACATAGTTTGCTATATATATATATATATATATATATATATATATATATATATATATATATATATATAGATATATATATATATATATATATATATATATATATATATATATATATATATATATCACATACAGTTCTAATACATTTGTAACACAAGCATCTTATATAAAGCATGTTGACATTCACAAATGACACATAACCATTTACACAATTCCAGATAGCTGTGTTGGCAGTATCTCCCTTCATCACACTTCTATATAAATCATGTTGATATTCACAAATTACATACAATTGTTTACAAAATTCCAGATAGCTAGGCTGGCAGTATCTCCTTTCATGACATATGTGCCCTGCAATCTCTTGCTTAGTATTTTTCCTGTGTTCATACATATGTGTAAAAGTCTTACTGGACATATAGACCTTCCAAAGCCTCACTTGTACTACTAGTTTGACTGCTCCTTTCCCATGGAAATCTGGATAGGGCCCTATTGACTTAGCACTACACCTCTACATACAATCTGTAGATTCATGCTACTGTTTCTAGCATACTTAGGTATATAAATGTTGGCTGAGAAGCTGTTGTCACATTACCTCTGGCATTCAACTCCACAATCCATTCACAGTTCATACTACCCTGCAATTCCACACTTCTTCTGTGCTTGTAATTATGTTGTGTTATTGTCATTTATATCCCTTAATGATCTTTAAACCCTACAAAACCATTACACAATATACATTAGATTCCCTAATCACAGGAATCTGCTCCTCTTGTTTTCTGTTGCTTTGTTCTGCTCAGAGACTTTCAAACAGTTATGTCCTGCTGTAAATTCAGCAACTCCTTTCCTTCCTTGCATATTTTTTATGATTCACTCTATTACTTCTATTAATTCATGTGCAAGCTTACTATGATAATGTCATGACAGAGGAAGGATGGGACAACTTATTAATGTCATTTCCTCTCATTCCTTCACCTTTTCTGTATACATTATAATTATTTTCTCCCCATTATCATGGCTATGTGTTTTCTTTAAGAAACAATAGCAAGCATCTAGGTTAAACAGTCATCACCTCCTTTGTCCATTATTCTTTGATTCTCCATTCAAGCCCTAACTACATTTTTCCTCTTAATCACAAGTTACTTTAAGTAAAATTTATGTCTTTGTTTTAAACACTACCATGTGTTTAATAATCATTATATTTGGAGTACATACTTAATTTTTATGATGCTTTTGCTGTATGTTTCATTTCTTGCTCCCTTTTTGTTGAAACTGAAGAGTAGCTGATTTTCTTCATAATGATCACTGCTGTAGTAGCCTTAGCTGTATGGGCAATTTTCTGTATAGGATACAGCAGCCAGCCAGCTTCCAAAGCTTGCAGCTTCCAATGCTTGCACATGTCCAAACCATCAGTCAGCTAAGCTCAAGCTGACTAAAAAGATATACTTGGGAGCCAAGCCCTTTAGAAGTTTCCTGTTACTGAATAATATGCTCATCAGAGACTTTTGAGGATTGACGGTCAGCATGTGCTGTTCCTTTGCTAGGCAGATAAGTTCCCTCTGGAGAAACAACTTCCATTTAAAAAAAAAATGTTTATCAATTCTTTCCTGTTCAGGAAAATTATTTTAAAGCTAGGAGTTTTGTATTTTAATGGACTATCATCAGACTGTATTGTACTTTTGAATGAGAGTGCTCCTTTTCTTGTCAGTTTAAAAGTAATTTAAAGGAATTGAAAAACATTTTTTTTCTGTGGAGAAATTGTATTTTTCTTTTTGGGGCTGGTAAAATGTTTAAAATGCTTTTTAGTGTATTTTACTGTATTTTTATGTGAAATAAACATGTTTAAAGACTTGTAAGCTTTATCAGCTTTTGCTGCTTGTTTTTCCCAAAAAAGAGGTAGTTTTTGGTTTGACAATGGAACAAACTGATGGTCCTATGGATGGTCTTTCTTCCAGGAAAAGAAAGAAAAATTTAACAATCAGCCTTTGCCACCACAAGCAGGGTAGCAATTTGCCTCAGCCACAAGTCAGTAAATATGCTGTGGCCATTTGTTATACCTCAGACCACTCATCTTTTACCATGGATCCCTCTGGTGTAGCACTTACAGCCATTATTGACTGGGGGTTAGCCACATCCTCTGCAGATTTTTGGGTCCCCTCAGTGGGCAAAGAAAAGCCACTCTTGGTCCTGAGACAGGGAACAGGAAAAGCTTCCCTGTTTATTTATAATGCTGTCCCCATCCCTGGGGAAGCTCCTGCTGCTATTAATGGCACTTTTGCCCCAATTTTTCCTGTCAGAAGGAAACAAAACTAAACATATATACTCCTCCTCCTCAAATTTCCTTAGACTGGAATAGTTTACTGGGTGTCACTCAGGGTTTAATTCAGCCTACCAATCCTTCTTATAAGGTATTAATGAGTTCATCTAAACAGACCATTTGGCCATTTGAAATACAAAACTGGATTTTATTGGTTTTAAAATGTAGAAATGGTATAAATACAATTAATGAGTTGGGAGGCTTGTATCTGATGAAGTCTGGGTATTTTCAGACGAAAACGCAAATGTAACATAAGGCATTCATGTTGGTGTGTTAATAGAAGATCTTTTTAATAAAGGAAAGAGTTTTTAAATCTTTAACGAGTACATCCTTTTTCGCCAGTGTTTGCACTCTTTTTACGTTTCAATAGTGGTTCGTGAGTGCTTTCTGCAACTTTTGACTTACTTCTTATAAGGTAGTTTCTGGTAAAAGAAAGCAGAATATCTATTTTACTGGACAGATTAAAGATTCTGAATCTGCACGTGAAGATGAAGGGGCAAGTACAAGGCATTTCTTCTCATATTTCTGATTCAGTCTCAGAAGAGAGTTCAGATTCTGATTCTCCTCGTGTAGGTTTCTCTGTGACTGTTTCCAGAATGTGCCAGGTTTTTCAGTGGGAGAACACTGAAGTTTCTCACTATCTCAGAAAATACTACGAGCTGTTATAGAAGAAATTTCCAGAACCTTTAGTCATTCCTCCAGTTATGTCATATTTGGAGTATGTGTGTCTTAATGCCTGCAATTGTCCTGATAGTTAACCAGTCACTCCTAAAAAGGCAGATAGAATGTATAAAGTTCCTCAGTCTTTTAAGTTTCTCTACACTATTTCCAAACCTGATCAAGCATTATTTAATCCTACTGCTGCTAAACATTTAATTAATTCAAATCCTACTCTATGATAAGAATGGGAAAATTATTGATAAGTATGCTTATGCAACTTTGATTTTCAGAATTTGAGTTGTCAGGCTCATATGTTAATGTTTATTTTGACTAATTGTGAAAGTATGAGGAATGTTTTGTTTGCAGTTTCTTCTTGTGAGGGAGAATCTGCTTTAAATAATTTAGCTTCTTCTGTTGTGCAAGTCACTACTCATTGCTTGCAGTGTGTATGAATCAGTTGATACTTCTTCCAGGACTATGGCCACTGGTATTGTTTTGAGGAAGCTTGCCTAACTGTATTCTCAGAACCTTCAAGATGATGTTAAAATGAAATTTTAAATCCTCCTTTGGAAACAGATTTAGTTTTTGGTCCCTGTGCAACAGAGGTGATCAGAAAGTGTGATGAAAGGGTTAAGTTGACTAAGGGATGCTCTTAAAATTTTCAGCCCTCCTTTTCCAAATTTTCAAAGGGATTCTATAACTGTCATCATAATCAGCTCCCCTTTTCCCATTTTCTACATGGGATTGGGGTAATGTGTTAACTGTTGCCATATCTCCAGTACTACACTCCTGAATTCTTTGACACTCATGCCTGACTGTTGCAGAAGTTCTCTCATGCAATCCATGCACCCCTTTGCTGGACGCCCTCATTTCCTCTTACCTTCTTCCTGTCTATCCCAAATTTTCACCAGATTGTTTTCTACTTTTCTGCACATGTCTGCGCCACAGTAATCTGTTCTATTTGTTTTTTTATCCAATTGGAGCTACTTTGGCTTCTGCTCTTATGTTCTCATTTCTTTGTTTCCATCACCTCTACCATCCTTATCAGCTCAGCCTTTACTGCCCAGGTTTCTGTACCATACAGTACTGGTCACACCACTGTCATGCACAGCTTACATTTCAGTTTCTTTGGCATTCTTCTGTCATAGACCACACTTGATACTCTATGCGAGTTAGCTGCAGCCCCTCTGATTCTAGCCTTGGCCTCTTATAGGTTCATAGGTTCATACTAGGCTATCTGCCCTAGGGCATTTATAAGCCTAGCCAGTGTATGTTTGGCTTTCACCACCCATTTTAAATTAATTTTGCTATGCCCTTTTTCGAGGTTAGTATACTGTGCCTCTGTCTAACAGTCACACAGAAGTGATACCCGGGGTAAACCTACGATCTCCCATCCACTCATCAAGATTCCTCTTGAAGAGAGTCAATGAGGGACTCTGCCTAACCTGGACTGGGATTTTATTCCAAAGTGAAGGGAGCCTCTGGGTTATGAATCTGTCCCTCCAGCATGTCCTATTTATTTCAGTGCTGAGGTTCAAGTCTCTCAAGCGTGTAGCTCGATGGGATTTGGATTTTTCAGGTGCAGCATGTCCCTTAATTCCGGGTTGGACATGGCTTTATACGTCAGGCACAGGTCGCCTCTGAACAGGTGGTATGCCACTGAGTAGAGCTGGAGTTTCTTTAACCGGGCAGCATATGGCATCTGTTTGAGCCCTTTGATCCTCTTGGTGAGGTACTTTTGGGGTCTTTCCAGTTGCTGCAGGTGTTTGGTAAGGTACATCCCAAAAGGGGCATTGTACTCAATTATGGGCCTGATGAGGGATGAGTAAAGAGGCACGATGACCTCCCCTAATCTAGATGTGAATCCCTTCATGATTAGGTGGTTTATATAAAATGTTTTTCTAACCACTTTGGCCACGTGATTGTCAAATGAGAGATTGCTATCAACTTGGGTCCCCAGGTCCCTAATTACTTCTTCTGTGCTTAATGGATTACCACCTATGTGGTAATTTGTGGCACTTTGTTTTTGCCAAAGGGGATGACTATACACTTTTGGCGTTTAGCTTGAGGCCATGGCTCTGGTACCAGTTGTCTGTTTCTATGAGGCCCTTTTGGAGGATGCTTGTGTCAGCTGGAGAGTCGATTATGGTGCCCAGTTTGCAGTCATCTGCGAACTTGGTCAGCCACAGTCCTTCTGTGTTGGCCTGTACCTCCGAGAAATATATACCGAACAAGAGAGGTCTCAGGACTGAGCCTTGTGGGATGTCACTTGTAACTGGTTTGGAGTCTGACATGGCTCCAGCAATTATAACCATGTGGGTTCCATCCTTGATCCAGTTTGCAACCCATCTAGTGACATAGGGGTTTTTATTCAAGCTGGTGAGTTTATCTATAATGCCTGAGTGGGGTATTGTATTGAAGGCTTTTGTGAGGTCCAGGTAGGCTGTGTGGACCACCTTCCCTTCGTCAATGGCCTTGGTGACTGTTTCAAAGAAGTCGACCAGGTTTAAGAGGCAGGATCTGCCCTTAACAAAGCCGAATTGGGTAGGATCCAGTGTCTGTAGGTCCCCAATATCTTTATTTATGAGGTCCACGATGATCCTTTCCATAGCTTTGCAGACCAAGCTAGTCAGGCTTATGGGGCGATAGTTTCCAGGGTCCGTTGAGGCACCACCTTTGTGGAGAGGGACCACTGTTGCTGTACGCCACTCTTTGGGTACATATCCTGTAGTAAGGCTGAGATTGAACAGTAGTTTTATGTATGGGTTTAGCTCTTCTTGGAGTTCATATAGGACGCAGCCCGGGACACCGTCTGGTCCCATTGATGCTATGTTTTTTGCTTTGGAGAGGGCGGCTCTTACCTGAGCATCTGAGATGTCAGGGGGCAGCACTCTGCTGGGATAGATATTTTCCCTTTTGGTGGGGAGGGGAGGGGAGGGAGAAGTTTGCGCTGAACCTGTCAGCTAGGATGTTGGCAATGTCTGTGGGTTCGGTGTATTTTTTTTGTCATTTTGGACTAATTCTGAGCATATCTGGGAATTCCCACCCAGGTTTCTAACATAACTAAAGAAAGCCTTGTGATTATCCTTAGTGTCCTGTGCAATTTTTCTCTCGAAGCTGGCCTTAGACGATTTTATGAGTGCCCTTAGTTTTTTGCTAATACTGATCCGAGATGCCTTCCCTATTTGGGATTTTGCTCTATCATGTAGTAGCTTCCTCCTTCTATTGTATAGTTTGTTTATGGCTGGGGTCCACCAGACAGGACGTCTGCCTTTGGAGGATTGGGTCTTGGTTTTATTTGGGATTGCATGATCCATGCATTCCTGAAGGTGTTCATAGAATGCATTTATAAAGGATTCTGCGGTCTGGGCTGTATTTTCCACAGGCCCGGTGGCTTTGAAGGATTCCACCTCTGGTTTGAGGAGTGTGAAATTTGCTTTAGAGAAGTTTTTCACTGTGGTTTTCAGGGCAGGGGGAGGGGTCGGGATGTGAATATCCAGTGAGATTAGTTTATGGTCTGATCTTACCAGTGAGGGATACACTTCTGGTCTGGAGCATAGATTCCCCATATTGGTGATGATCAGGTCCAGTTTGTTTTCCCCTATTATGTGGAGTGGTAACAAGTTGTTCCATATCATTTGAGTATATGAATTCTAGGAACCTTTGGGCTAGGGTGTTGGAGCTAGAGTAATGCTGGAACAAAGTAGACCAGCAAATCGACTCAAAGGAGCAAAAACCAGACCAAAAAGCAAGGACCACACGAATTTACCTAGGTTTCGTCTTTAATCAGACTTCTTCAGAATACAAAGTAGTAAAAAAACACACCCTTTTTATATGAAACACATAACAATGACATCACCAAACAATTAAAATTCCTTTCAAAATAAAAGGAACAGTAACCACAAGGTTAGAAACTGATAAAAGCCATTGAGAACCACTAAAAACTTATAATCCTGACCACAATAGGATGTAACCAGAATATAAATATTGTACAAATAATTATTAATAATTTTATCCCAAAATGTTCTTATATTTCAAGATAGGCATAATACTAATACAGTCATTAATGCCTGGGAACACTAGAGCATTCAATTTTAGTTGCCATTTCATTTCACAAATGTCTAAGTGTACATCAAGCA
The DNA here is from genome assembly GCF_019279795.1 of Protopterus annectens. Taxonomy (NCBI): domain Eukaryota; kingdom Metazoa; phylum Chordata; order Ceratodontiformes; family Protopteridae; genus Protopterus; species Protopterus annectens. Next base: position 1,170,459,187 of record NC_056726.1, read on the forward strand.
CTCTACCTTGTGTGTCAACCAGAATTTGCTGTATGGCACTAAATTTAAAAGAATGACCCGCGTTCAACTCAGTATGCCTATATAAAGCATTAGTCTTCTTCCTTAATCTAATGTCTGATTGATGCTCGATTATACGATCCCTAAGTGCCCTACTTGTCTTCCCAATATAAAAGGCCTGACATTGTCCACACAAGGCCAGATAAACTAAGTTCTTACTAAAACAATCAAAGTGGCCGTCAAGCCTAATGGGAAAACCAGCTACTTTGTAAACTGAGTTAGTGGGGTTGATTAGGTGACAAACACTACACCTACCACATTTAAAAGTACCCTTACTTCTGTTACATACTGGCTTAGGATTATATTCCCTTTCTAAAAATTGTTTAAGTGAGCTGCCCTTTCTAAAAACACACCTAGGAGGTGCACCCACTTTTTCACTTACCATATGGTCAAGCTTTAAAAGCTTCCAATTATTGGTAACTATCTCCCTAATAAACGGAGTGTCAAAGGAATAGGTAGTGATAAAAAATAAAGAATTAACATTACTAAACTTTGTGGGCTCGTTATTCTCTCCCCCAATACCATCAGTACCTAATCTCAAACACTCATTGACGTTGCCATTTGGAAGTATCCGTTCAACAATAGGTTTATTAAAAAAAAATTAAAGCCCCTTT